>NW_024464712.1:48631-266339 GCF_000004515.6 Glycine max
CACCGGATGACGCCGATCGGACATTTCCTATTAGACATCATCCGAATATTATTCAGGGATTGAATAGAAAATACAATTACCGACATCGGTCGTTGTAAAGTCGCGACTGATATTTTCCTGCCGACATTGCACAATTGTTTTACAAACGCTGGCCGATAATATTTTTTTACGGTAGATGATGCTTTTTTGTTCGGTGTTGCCGTAAAAATTTACAATGTACGTCGTCTAGGTTTTTTCGTTAGAGCTCAACCAAAGTTGTGGTTCGACCGACAATGGCATGTTTTCATTTGCTCGGCAACGACAGCATTAGCCCACCTCGGAAGAAAACGTGATTCACCGATAGTGATCGAAGAAATTGCTTGGCGACGTCCACGAGGAAAGATCAAAGATCGAGGTTTAAAAAAGAAGCATCACTGGATGACGCCGATCGAACATTTCCTATTAGACATCATCCAAATATTATTTAGGGATGGAATAGAAAATACAATAACCGACATCGGTCGTTGTAAAGTCGCGACAGATATTTTCCTGCCGACATTGCACAATTGTTTTTACAAACGCTGGCCGATAATATTTTTTTACGGTAGAGGATGCTTTTTTGTTCGGTGTTGCCGTAAAAATTTACGATGTACGTCGGCTAGGTTTTTGCGTTCGAGCTCAACCGAAGTTGTGGTTCGACCTACACCAGTATGTTTTCTGGTACGAAAATTGACCAAGAGGAGTTGAAAATCAACACAAGTGACATTCAAAGGGAAGTTAATGGCGTGGGGGCTGTTTGGAATCCTCATCAAGGGCTGAGTTTAATTACTTGGCTATTTTAAGCATTTTCATCAGTTAAGACAAATAAAATTCAGCCATTCAAAACCTTTCCAAGATGGTTACAAAAGAAGCATAAATGGGACATTCAAGGCCTTAAATAGGCGTGTGGCTAATTATGGAAAAGGAATATCATGAGCTGATTGCATTAAAGTCATTAATTGCATTTTATTACTAGTTTTATTGTGTTTAATTAGGCCTTACTGTTTTTCGGCCATATATGGATGTAATTTGATCATCTGCAGATCATTCAATAAACAAGAACAAATTCAGTCCAATTAGAAATTGTGTTTACATTTTCGCCCGATTATTTGCAAGTGTCGTCTTGAAAATAGTCCGATTAGCTCAATTGGTGTTGAGTGCTAATCTCGTATTAAGCTATTGGTGTAGTTTAATATTGCTTATTTTTCCTTGCTGATTTTCGTAAAAACCCAAACACACAAATACCAAAAATACTTAAAAGAATTCGACTAATAAGGGTGGTACCTAGTACCTTCGTTATTGGTTGTGTGCTTCCGTTACCGCACTCTGATTTCGTATCATTAGTGGTATCAGAGCACGGTTCTGATTCCGTGTTACGTGACAACAATGGATTTCAACAGTGATGATTTCATGGACAAATTGCGTGAAGCCTTAAGGAACGTTGACATGAGAGATGAACGATGGAGGCCTAGAAGGGGTGAACCACGTCCAAACGTGGATGAGTTCAAAATCACCGAACTACCTGAATTTAATGGTAGTGCAGACCCGGAGGTTTATCTAGAATGGGAGCGCAAGATTGATAGAATGTTTGACTTCAAGGATCTTGATGATGAGAAATGTTGCAAATATGCTATCCTGAAACTTAGCAAAAGTGCATCGTTGTGGTATGAGGGATTGAAGGCTAGAAGGACACGAGATGGAAAGGAGAAAATCCACTCTTGGGAGTCCTTGAAGAAGAAGTTGCGCAAGAGATATGTACCATCAAATCACCGACTGAATTTGTATAAAAAGATTGCAGATTTGGTGCAAGGCAAAATGAGTGTTACTGAATACATTGATGAGTTTGAGAACCTATGCCTAATGGGTGAAGTGGAGGAAAATGAAGAGCAAAAAATGAGCCGTTTCCTTCGTGGGCTGAATAAGAACATAGCTTTTGCTGTTGAGCTATGTAACTACACAGATTTCACCACTTTGTGCACCTTGTGTTTGAAGATTGAAAATCAAAACAAGAGTAGATATAATGCTGGGAGTTCTAGTGGTTGGTCCAAGGGAGGTGTGTCGGGTAGTGCAAATCCAGCCCTAGCACTAAACCAATGGAGAATCAACCAAAACAAAGTGAGACCGCTCCTAAACAACCCATTGCCACGGCCAAGGAGACTAATCTGTCAAAGGTTAGGTGTTTCAAGTGTCAAGGCTTTGGACACTTTGCTAGGGCTTGTCCTAATCAACGAGTTGTGACCCTCCGAGAAGCAATTAGCATGCGTGATGAGTTGATGAAGGAAGAAGAAGAATCTGGTGGCAATATTGAAGGTGATGGAGTTGAAATTGTTGAAGATGATGATGATGAGGTAGAAGTATATGGACCTCCCATGTATGATACCTTGATGCTAAGAACTTTGCAAGTCAAGGCTGTACCCGTGGAAGGAGATCAAAGGATATAATCTTCTACACTAAGGGTCAAGTGAAAGATAAGTGGTGTAGTATCATTGTGGATGGAGGTAGTTGTACCAATGCGGCTTCAACTGAAATGGTGTCTAAATTAGGATTGCTCACAACAAAACATCCTAAGCCTTATGCGCTACATTGGTTGGACAATGGAAGTAGCATAAATGTTACAAGGCAGACGCGTGTGGGATTAACCATGGGATCTTATGTTGATGAAATCTTGTGTGATGTGGTACCTATGGATGCAAGTCACATACTCTTGGGACGCCCTTGGCAATTTGATAGGGATGTGACGCATAGAGGAAGGTCCAATGAGCATGAATTGAACTTCAATGGCAAGAGGATTGTGTTGAAACCAATGGCATCAAATGAAGTCTGTTCCATGATTACAAAAAGAGGTAAAAAGCCTAGTCTCACTATGTT
This sequence comes from Glycine max, assembly GCF_000004515.6. Lineage (NCBI taxonomy): Eukaryota > Viridiplantae > Streptophyta > Magnoliopsida > Fabales > Fabaceae > Glycine > Glycine max. Next base: position 51,518 of record NW_024464712.1, read on the forward strand.
TGCTACTGAAAATGAAGTGAAGGATGCTATTGATAATGGTGAATTAGTCTACGTGTTGGTTGCAAAGAATGCTAGACAAGACGATGTAGAGACTCCTTTTAAACAACAATTGGAGGCTGTTTTGGGTGAGTATGAAGATGTGTTTCCAAGTGAACTACCAAAGGGTTTGCCACCTATCCGTGGGATTGAGCATCAAATTGATCTAATTCCGGGAGTTCCATTACCAAACAAGGCTGCATATAGGTGTAATCCGGAGGAGACAAAGGAGTTGCAACGGCAAATCGAAGAATTGATAAGCATGGGTTATGTGCGTGAATCGATGAGTCCATGTGCTGTTCCGACATTGTTGGTTCCTAAGAAGGATGGTTCATGGAGAATGTGTATTGATAGTAGGGCAGTGAACAACATAACCATCAAATATCGTTTTCCCATTCCAAGACTAGATGATATGCTTGATGAGTTACATGGATCGGTTATCTTCTCAAAAATTGATCTAAGGAGTGGATATCACCAAATCAGAATGCGTGAAGGTGATGAATGGAAGACGGCATTCAAGACTAAGCATGGTCTATATGAATGGCTAGTTATGCCATTTGGGCTCACAAATGCACCTAGCACCTTTATGAGGCTCATGAACGAAGTACTCAAGCCTTTTTTGGGTAAGTTTGTTGTTGTTTATCTTGATGACATATTGGTGTATAGAAAATCTATAGAGGAGCATTTCACTCATTTGAAACAAATATTTGAGACCCTAAGAGCACAAAAACTCTATGGGAAGAGGGAAAAGTGTGATTTCTTGGTTGAAAGTGTGGTGTTTCTTGGATATGTGGTGTCTAAAGATGGAGTATCCATTGATCAAACAAAAGTGGATGCTATCAAGACTTGGCCGAGCCTACAACAGTTTCGGAGGTGAGATCTTTCCTTGGTCTTGCATCATTTTATCGACACTTTATCCAGAATTTTAGCACTATAGCAAGTCCTATGACCGAATGTTTGAAGAAGGGTGCGTTTGGGTGGAATGAACAAGCACAAAAGGCTTTTGAATTGATTAAGTTAAAGCTTTGTGAAGCTCCTGTTTTAGCTTTACCCGATTTTACTCAACCATTTGAAGTTGAATGTGATGCTAGTGGAGTTGGCATTGGGGCTGTTTTGATACAAAACAAAAGGCCTATAGCTTATTTCTCGGAGAAATTGGGAGGAGCCAGATTGAACTATTGCACCTATGACAAAGAGTTCTATGCCATTGTAAGAGCTCTTGATCATTGGAATCATTATTTGCGTTCTAATCACTTTATATTGCATTCAGATCATGAGTCATTGAAGTATATCAATGGGCAGCAGAAGTTGAGTCCAAGGCATGCTAAATGGGTTGAATTTCTTCAATCTTTTAATTTCTCTTCAAAATACAAGGATGGTAAGAGTAATGTGGTGGCTGATGCACTTTCAAGGAGGTATGCTTTAATTTCAATTCTTGAAACTCGTTTACTTGGTTTTGAGACTTTGAAAGATTATTATAAAGAAGATGTGGATTTTGGTGAAATATACTCTAATTGTGAGAATGGAGCATTTGGAAAGTATATCGTGCAAGATGGATTTTTATTCAAGGAGAATCGGCTTTGCATCCCAAGGCATTCAATTCGTGAGTTACTAGTTCGTGAAGCTCATGGTGGAGGTTTGGCTGGTCATTTTGGCATTACAAAGACCTTGGAGATTTTGAAGGAACACTTTCATTGGCCAAAGATGTTAGGAGATGTGCAAAAAGTCATTAGCAGGTGTGTTACTTGTCACATGGCAAAGAGTTCTTTCAAACCAGGGGCGTATACTCCCTTGCCAACGCCTAGTGGTCCTTGGATGGATGTGAGTATGGATTTCATTGTGGCTTTGCCCCGAACACAGCGAGGTAAAGATGCTATTATGGTGGTTGTGGATAGGTTTTCAAAGATGGCACACTTTGTAGCTTGTCACAAAACCGATGATGCTAGTAATGTTGCTGATTTGTACTTTCGTGAGATTGTGCGTTTACATGGAGTTCCTAAAACTATTGTTTCCGATCGTGATTCAAAGTTTTTAAGTTATTTTTGGAACACATTATGGAGGAAAGTAGGTACTAAGTTGCTGTTTAGTACTTCCCATCACCCTCAAACCGATGGACAAACCGAGGTGACTAATAGAACTCTTGGTACTTTGCTGCGTGGTTTGGTTAGTAAGACTCAAAAGGATTGGGACTTGAAGCTAGCCATGCTGAATTTGCTTACAACCGGTCCCTACATATGCTACTAATCATTCTCCTTTTGAAGTTGTTTATGGTGTGAATCCTTACTTGCCATTGGATTTGATAGTTATGCCAAAAGAGGAGTTAGTTCATCCAGATGCCGAGGCCAAACTCAAAGCAATGATCAAGCTATAATCAAGTGCAAGAAAGAATCAAGGCCGTGAATGAAGTTTATAAGCAAAGGTCCAAGAATAAGAAGCCTAAGTTATTCAATGAAGGTGATCTTGTGTGGGTCCATTTGAGAAAAGAAAGATTCCCAAGCAAGAGAAAGAATAAGCTCATGCCTAGAGCGGATGGTCCTTTCAAAGTTATATCAAAGATCAATGACAATGCATACAAGATTGATTTGCCCGGAGAATATGGAGTACATGCTACTTTCAATGTTGGAGATCTCTCACCGTATTTAGATGATGATGGTATTCAAGAATTGAGGGCAATTCCTTTCAAAGGGGGAGGGGATGGTACGAAAATTGACCAAGAGGAGTTGAAAATCAACACAAGTGACATTCAAAGGGAAGTTAATGGCGTGGGGGCTGTTTGGAATCCTCATCAAGGGCTGAGTTTAATTACTTGGCTATTTTAAGCATTTTCATCAGTTAAGACAAATAAAATTCAGCCATTCAAAACCTTTCCAAGATGGTTACAAAAGAAGCATAAATGGGACATTCAAGGCCTTAAATAGGCGTGTGGCTAATTATGGAAAAGGAATATCATGAGCTGATTGCATTAAAGTCATTAATTGCATTTTATTACTAGTTTTATTGTGTTTAATTAGGCCTTACTGTTTTTCGGCCATATATGGATGTAATTTGATCATCTGCAGATCATTCAATAAACAAGAACAAATTCAGTCCAATTAGAAATTGTGTTTACATTTTCGCCCGATTATTTGCAAGTGTCGTCTTGAAAATAGTCCGATTAGCTCAATTGGTGTTGAGTGCTAATCTCGTATTAAGCTATTGGTGTAGTTTAATATTGCTTATTTTTCCTTGCTGATTTTCGTAAAAACCCAAACACACAAATACCAAAATACTTAAAAGAATTCGACTAATAAGGGTGGTACCTAGTACCTTCGTTATTGGTTGTGTGCTTCCGTTACCGCACTCTGATTTCGTATCATTTTCATTTTCTCGGCAACGAAAACATTAGCCCACCTCGGAAGAAAACTTCATTCACCGATAGTGATCGAAGAAATTGCTTGCGACGTCCAGGAGGAAAGATCAAAGATCGAGGTTTAAAAAAGAAGCATCACCGGATGATGCGGATCGATCATTTCCTATTAGACATCATCCAAATACTATTGAGGGATTGAATAGAAAATACAATAACCGACATCGGTCGTTGTAAAGTCGCGACTGATATTTTCCTGCCGACATTGCACAATTGTTTTTACAAACGCTGGCCGATAATATTTTTTTAGGGTAGAGGATGCTTTTTTGTTCAGTGTTGCCGTAAAAATTTACGATGTTCGTCGGCTAGGTTTCTTCGTTCGAGCTCAACCGAAGTTGTAGTTTGACCGACACCAGCATGTTTTCATTTTCTCGGCAATAAAAACATTAGCCCACCTCGGAAGAAAACTTGATTCACCGATAGTGATCGAAGAAATTGCTTGCCGACGTCCACGAGGAAAGATCAAAGATCGAGGTTTAAAAAAGAAGCATCACCGGATGACGCCGATCGAACATTTCCTATTAGACATCATCCAAATATTATTCAGGGATTGAATAGAAAATACAATAACCGACATCGGTCGTTGTAAAGTCGCGACTGATATTTTCCTGCCGACATTGCACAATTGTTTTTACAAACGCTGGCCGATAATAATTTTTTACGGTAGAGGATGCTTTTTTGTTCGGTGTTGACGTAAAAATTTACAATCTACGTCGGCGAGGTTTTTTCGTTCGACCTCAACCGAAGTTGTGGTTCAACCGACAACGGCATGTTTTCATTTGCTCGGCTACGACAGCATTAGCCCACCTCGGAAAAAAACTTGATTCACCGATACTGATCGAAAAAAATGCTAGCCGACGTGGATGACGAAAGATCAACGATGGAGGTTAAAAAAAGAAGCATCACCGGATGACGTCGATCGAACATTTCCTATTAGACATCATCCAAATATTATTCAGGGATTGAATAGAAAATACAATAACCGACATCGGTCGTTGTATAGCCCCGACTCATATTTTCCTCCCGACATTGCGCAATTTTTTTTACAAACGCTGGCCGATAATATTTTTTTACGGTAGAGGATGCTTTTTTGTTCGGTGTTGCCGTAAAAATTTACAATCTACTTCGGCTAGGTTTCTTCGTTCGAGCTCAACCGAAGTTGTGGTTGGACCGACACCAGCATGTTTTCATTTTCTCGGAAACGAAAACATTAGCCCACCTCGGAAGAAAACTTGATTCACCGATACTGATCGAAAAAAATGCTAGCCGACGTCGACGAGGAATGATCAACGATCGTGGTTTAAAAAAAGCATCACCGGATCACGCCGATCGAACATTTCCTATTAGACATCATCCAAATATCATTCAGGATTGAATAGAAAATACAATAACCGACATCGGTCGTTGTAAAGTCGCGACTGATATTTTCCTGCCGCCATTGCACAATTTTTTTTAAAAACGCTGGACGATAATATTTTTTACGGTAGAGGATGTTTTTTTGTTCGGTGTTGCCGTAAATATTTACAATGTACGTCGGAAAGAATTTTTCGTTCGAGCTCAACCGAAGTTGTGGTTCCACCGACATCGGCATGTTTTCATTTGCTCGGAAACGAAAACCTTAGCCCACCTCGGAAGAAAACTTGATTCATCGATAGTGATCGAAAAAAATGATAGCCGACATCGGCCATGAAAGTTTACCGATCGAGGTCTAAAATAAAATCACCGGGTGACGTCGATCGAAAATTTCCTAATAGACATCATCCATATATTATTCAGGGATTGAATAGAAAATACAATAACTGATGTGAATCTTACGGGGCGGATCACTTGATACAGGCTACGAAGATTTGGATGACGCCACTTCCAGTGAAGGAAGATAAGTCAGGGTAGACGCCACTTCCGGTTAAGGAAGATAAGTCTGGGTAGACGCCACTTCCAGTGAAGGAAGATAAGTCAGGGTAGACGCCACAAGGATTACCTTGATAAGTCTGATAATTGGTTCAACAAGGAACCCAGAGAGAAACTCTCACCAAATTTTATTTTTTTTTTTTTTTTTGTGAAACGCGCACTTTACGGTAGAGGATGCTTTTTTGTTCGGTGTTGCCGTAAAAATTTAAGGCTACTTCGGCTAGGTTTCTTCGTTCGAGCTCAACCGAAGTTGTGGTTGGACCGACACCAGCAGGTTTTCATTTTCTCGGAAACGAAAACATTAGCCCACCTCGGAAGAAAACTTGATTCACCGATACTGATCGAAAAAAATGCTAGCCGACGTCGACGAGGAATGATCAACGATCGTGGTTTAAAAAAAGCATCACCGGATCACGCCGATCGAACATTTCCTATTAGACATCATCCAAATATCATTCAGGGATTGAATAGAAAATACAATAACCGACATCGGTCGTTGTAAAGTCGCGACTGATATTTTCCTGCCGCCATTGCACAATTTTTTTTAAAAACGCTGGACGATAATATTTTTTTACGGTAGAGGATGTTTTTTTGTTCGGTGTTGCCGTAAATATTTACAATGTACGTCGGAAAGAATTTTTCGTTCGAGCTCAACCGAAGTTGTGGTTCCACCGACATCGGCATGTTTTCATTTGCTCGGAAACGAAAACCTTAGCCCACCTCGGAAGAAAACTTGATTCATCGATAGTGATCGAAAAAAATGATAGCCGACATCGGCCATGAAAGTTTACCGATCGAGGTCTAAAATAAAATCACCGGGTGACGTCGATCGAAAATTTCCTAATAGACATCATCCATATATTATTCAGGGATTGAATAGAAAATACAATAACTGATGTGAATCTTACGGGGCGGATCACTTGATACAGGCTACGAAGATTTGGATGACGCCACTTCCAGTGAAGGAAGATAAGTCAGGGTAGACGCCACTTCCGGTTAAGGAAGATAAGTCTGGGTAGACGCCACTTCCAGTGAAGGAAGATAAGTCAGGGTAGACGCCACAAGGATTACCTTGATAAGTCTGATAATTGGTTCAACAAGGAACCCAGAGAGAACTCTCACCAAATTTTATGAAAATGCCAAAAGTTTTTTTTTTATTCAAAACAAAAACCCATACTTATAGTGTAGCTAAACAAAAAGATAAAAATAGACATGGGCCTTCTAAACAGTTTGGGCCAAAATTACAATAAATAAAAATTATAACTAAATAGAACATATTTATTATGGGCCTTCAAATTAATCTTGGCCTTCAGCATCAATTAATAGTCTTGATAGTGTCTCTGCCTCTGGGCCTTCATCCTTCTCCACTTGGGCCTTCATCCTTCTCCACTCGGGGGCTTTGTCCTTCTCCACTTGGGCCTTTAGACTGTATTTGGCCTGTTTCATGATTCTCATCAATAACCGACATCGATCGTTGTAAAGCCGCAACTGATATTTTCCAGCCGACATTGCGCAATTTTTTTTACAAACGTTGGCTGATAATATTTTTTTACGGTAGAGGATGCTTTTTTTTTTCAGTGTTGCCATAAAAATTTACAATGTACGTCGGCTAGGTTTTTTCGTTCGAGCTCAACCGAAGTTGTGGTTCGACCGACACCGGCATGTTTTCATTTGTTCGCTAACGAAAACATTAGCCCACCTCGGAAGAAAACTTGATTCATCGATACTGATCGAAAAAAATGCTAGCCGACGTCGACGAGGAATGATCAACGATCGTGGTTTAAAAAAGCATCACCGGATCACGCCGATCGAACATTTCCTATTAGACATCATCCAAATATCATTCAGGGATTGAATAGAAAATACAATAACCGACATCGGTCGTTGTAAAGTCGCGACTGATATTTTCCTGCCGCCATTGCACAATTTTTTTTAAAAACGCTGGACGATAATATTTTTTTACGGTAGAGGTTGTTTTTTTGTTCGGTGTTGCCGTAAAAATTTACAATGTACGTCGGCAAGGATTTTTCGTTCGAGCTCAACCGAAGTTGTGGTTCCACCGACATCGGCATGTTTTCATTTGCTCGGAAACGAAAACCTTAGCCCACCTCGGAAAAAAACTTGATTCACCGATACTGATCGAAAAAAATGCTAGCCGACATCGGCCATGAAAGTTTACCGATCGAGGTCTAAAATTGATGTGAATCTTACGGAGCGGATCGTTTGATACAGGCTACGAAGGTTTGGATGACGCCACTTCCGGTGAAGAAGATAAGTCAGGGTAGACGCCACTTCCGGTGAAGGAAGATAAGTCTGGGTAGACGCCACTTCCAGTGAAGGAAGATAAGTCAGGGTAGACGCCACTTCCAATGAAGGAAGATAAGTCAGGGTAGACGCCACAAGGATTACCTTGATAAGTCTGATGATGAGAATCATGAAACTGGCCAAATACAGGCTAAAGGCCCAAGTGGAGAAGAACGAAGGCCCAAGTGGAGAAGGACAAAGCCCCGAGTGGAGAAGGATGAAGGCCCAAGTGGAGAAGGATGAAGGCCCAGAGGCAGAGACACTATCAAGACTATTAATTGTTGCTGAAGGCCCAAGTTGATGAGAATCATGAAACTGGCCAAATACAGGCTAAAGGCCAAGTGGAGAAGAACGAAGGCCCAAGTGGAGAAGGACAAAGCCCCCGAGTGGAGAAGGATGAAGGCCCAAGTGGAGAAGGATGAAGGCCCAGAGGCAGAGACACTATCAAGACTATTAATTGTTGCTGAAGGCCCAAGTTAAATATATTTTTTAGTTATAATTTTTATTTATTGTAATTTTGGCCCAAACTATTTAGAAGGCCCATGTCTATTTTTATCTTTTGTTCAGATACACTATAAGTATTGGTTTTTGTTTTGAATAAAAGAAAACTTTTGGCATTTTCATAAAATTGGGTGAGAGTTTCTCTCTGGGTTCCTTGTTGAACCAATTATCAGACTTATCAAGGTAATCCTTGTGGCGTCTACCCTGACTTATCTTCCTTCACTGGAAGTGGCGTCTACCCAGACTTATCTTCCTTCACCGGAAGTGGCGTCTACCCTGACTTATCTTCCTTCACCGGAAGTGGCGTCATCCAAAAACTCTACAGCTTGTATCAAGTGATCCGCCCGTAAGGTTCACATCATCTGATAATTGGTTCAACAAGGAACCCGGAGAGAAACTCTCACCAAATTTGATCAAAATGCCAAAAGTTTCTTTTTATTGAAAATAAAAAACCAATACTTATAGTGTATCTGAACAAAAAGATAAAAATAGACATGGGCCTTCTAAACAGTTTGGGCCAAAATTACAATAAATAAAAATTATAACTAAATAGAACATATTTATTATGGGCCTTCAAATTAATCTGGGCCTTCAGCATCAATTAATAGTCTTGATAGTGTCTCTGCCTCTGGACCTTCATCCTTCTCCACTTGGACCTTCATCCTTCTCCACTCGGGGCTTTATCCTTCTCCACTTGGGCCTTCGCCCTTCTCCACTTGGGCCTTTAGCCTGTATATGGCCAATTTCAGGATTCTCATCATTCCCTCCTTCTTGGAAAACATTTGTCCTCAAATGTCCAAGATCATCACCGGGTTCAAGTACCACTTCCTTCCTCTTCTTGTGGGCTTGCTTGGCATAGCTTTCATTCTTCTTTGCAATTTGCACCTTCACTTGGTCATACAATTTTTTACATACGCAACTTTGGTCTGTGCATCCTTATGCTGAGTCTCTTGGGGCTTGCTGTTGGAAGTTGGCCTGTTAGGCAATGAAGCTTCTGGAAGGAGATCAACTTGATGTTCTATGCCTCTTGAAGGTGGTAGTCCATGAGGAATCTCCATAGGAAAGACATTTTTAAATTCCTGCAATAAGGGTTGAACACTAGGAGAAATAGAAATAGTAAACTCATTAGAATTATGAGTAGAAATTTTACTGTCTTTGCAATACTGTAGATTGAGTGGTTCATGAGCAGGTAACACTTTCCTCACTTCACTCGCCTCTGCAAAATAATTAAATTTTCTCTCATGTGTATCACTCTTTTCCTCGGGTGTATCACTCTTTTTCATATTCCTTTGTGGTGCCTCACTATTTTCTTTCTCTTGTTCTCTCTTTTCTCTCATTCTGATTTGGTCATCACACACTTCTCTAGGGATAGAGGTTTAAGAGTAAACGAGGAAGATTTGGCTATTCGTCTGTAGGGCTTTTCTTTGTTACGGTTCAACAAACGTTGCATTTGTGTAGTCCATGCGTCCAGAAATAAGCGTTGAGATTCGTCCAGTTGATGATATACACCACCATTGTCACCAGCTCTTGCCATGATTAAGGAACAAAGAATTTTGCAGTAAATTAAAAAAAATTCAGGACCTCACCACACTCTTCTCACGTGTTTCTCTCTTTAATGGTAGTTCACTCGTGTTTGATGCTCTCAATATAGGCTTTTGTGTGATGTTTTCACTCTTGCCTTTTACCACTCACTCCCTCTTAAGTTCCTGGATGGATCGAATTAGACACACAAGGTAATATAAAATAAAAGGAAAGACAATATAATTATCAGAGTAACAGATTTGATTTGGGATAACAACTTGGACTTGATTTGGATAACATATTGGATTTGATTTGGATAACAGATTAGATTTGGATAACAAATCTGATTTGGATAAAAAAATTGATTTGATTTGATTTGGATAATAGATCAGATTTGGATAACAAATTAGATTTAATTTGGATAACAGATATGATAACAAATAAGATAACAGATAGGATAACAGATAAGATAACAGATATGACAAGTAAACTTCAAATGCTCATAACTTTTGCTACGGTTGTCCGTTTGAGGCCCACTATATATCAAAACGCTCAGAATTCAGAGGAGAATCTAGATAAGGGGATTTGGTACACGATTTTCTGCCAAAAAAAAAGCCTCTAACTGCCTCAATTTCGTGTTGAAAGATCAAACACCCACTTTCTCTTTTTTCTCTTTCTTCTTTTCTTCTCTTTTTTTTTCTTCAAAATTTCTGCAACTTTTTTTTTTACTTGAAACAGAACCAAAACAATTTTTTTTTATGACACAAAGCCTGAAAGACACTAGAAACAAGAACAACAACAAGAACACAAACGTGACAAGAACAAGAACGAAACAAAGACACAAACAAGAACGCAACAAGACGCAAACAAGAAAAACAAATAACAGAACAAGGACAAAACACGAACCAGGACAAATTACAAAGAAAAATAATAGGATAAGATAGAACCTGTATCAAGAGCCGAAGCTCTGATACCAGATGATGTGAACCTGAGTAGGAGCGGATTGTTTGATACAGGCTACGAAGGTTTGGATGACGCCACTTCCGGTGAAGGAAGATAAGTCAGGGTAGACGCCACTTCCGGTGAAGGAAGATAAGTCTGGGTAGACGCCACTTCCAGTGAAGGAAGATAAGTCAGGGTAGACGCCACTCCAATGAAGGAAGATAAGTCAGGGTAGACGCCACAAGGATTACCTTGATAAGTCTGATAATTGGTTCAACAAGGAACCCGGAGAGAAACTCTCACCAAATTTGATCAAAATGCCAAAAGTTTCTTTTTATTGAAAATAAAAAACCAATACTTATAGTGTATCTGAACAAAAAGATAAAAATAGACATGGGCCTTCTAAACAGTTTGGGCCAAAATTACAATAAATAAAAATTATAACTAAATAGAACATATTTATTATGGGCCTTCAAATTAATCTGGGCCTTCAGCATCAATTAATAGTCTTGATAGTGTCTCTGCCTCTGGACCTTCATCCTTCTCCACTTGGACCTTCATCCTTCTCCACTCGGGGGCTTTATCCTTCTCCACTTGGGCCTTCGCCCTTCTCCACTTGGGCCTTTAGCCTGTATATGGCCAATTTCAGGATTCTCATCAAAATAAAATCACCAGATGACGCCGATCGAACATTTTCTATGAGACATCAGCAAAATATTATTCAGGAATTGAATAGAAAATACAATAGCCGACATCGGTCTTTGTAAAGCCGCAAATGATATTTTCCAGCCGACATTGCGCAATTTTTTTACAAACGTTGACCGATAATATTTTTTTACGAAAGAGGATGGTTTTTTTTTCGGTGTTGCCATAAAAATTTACAATGTATGTCGGCTAGGTTTTTTCGTTCGAGCTCAACCGAAGTTGTGGTTCGACCGACATTGGCATGTTTTCATTTGCTCGGCAAGGAAAACGTTAGCCCACCTCGGAAGAAAACTTGTTTCACCGATACTGATTGAAAAAAATGCTAGCCGACGTCGATGAGGATAGATCAACGATCTAGGTTTAAAAAAGAAGCATCACCGGATGACGCCGATCGAACATTTCCTATTAGATTAGACATCATCCAAATATTATTCAGAGATTGAACTGAAAATACAATAGCCGACATCGGTCGGTGTAAAGCCCCGACTGATATTTTTCAGCCGACATTGCGCAATTTTTTTAACAAACGTTGGCCGATAATATTTTTCTACGGTAGAGGATGCTTTTTTGTTCGGTGTTGCCGTAAAAATTTACAACGTACGTCAGTTAGGTATTTTCGTTCGAGCTCAACCGAAGTTGTGGTTCCACCGACATCGGCATGTTTTCATTTGCTCGGAAACGAAAACCTTAGCCCACCTCGGAAAAAAACTTGATTCACCGATACTGATCGAAAAAAATGCTAGCCGACACCGGCCATGAAAGTTTACCGATCGAGGTCTAAAATAAAATCACCGGATGACGCCGATCGAACATTTTCTATTAGACATCAGCCAAATATTATTCAGGAATTGAATAGAAAATACAATAGCCGACATCGGTCGGTGTAAAGCCCCGACTGATATTTTTCAGCCGATATTGCGCAATTTTTTTTACAAATGTTGGCCGATAATATTTTTTTACGGTAGAGCATGCTTTTATGATCGGTGTTGCCGTAAAAATTTACAATGTACATCGGCTAGGTTTTTTCGTTTGAGCTCAACCGAAGTTGTGGTTCGACCGACACCGGCATGTTTTCATTTGCTCGGCAAGGAAAACATTAGCCCACCTCGGAAGAAAACTTGATTCACCGATACTGATCGAAAAAAATGCTATCCGACGTCGATGAGGATAGATCAACGATCAAGGTTTAAAAAAGAAGGATCACCGGATGACGCCGATCGAACATTTCCTATTAGATTAGACATCATCCAAATATTATTCAGTGATTGAATAGAAAATACAATAGCCGACGTCGGTCGTTGTAAAGTTGCGACTGACATTTTCCTGCCGACATTGCACAATTTTTTTTACAAACGCTGGCCGATAATATTTTTTGACGGTAGAGGATGATTTTTTGTTTGGTGTTGCCGTAAAAATTTACAATGTTGGTCGGCTAGGTTTTTTCGTTCGAGCTCAACCGAAGTTGTGTTTCGACCTACACCAGCATGTTTTCATTTGCTAGGCATGGAAAGCATTAACCAACCTCGGCAAAAAAACATGATTCCCCGATACTGAATGAAAAAAATGCTAGCCGACGTCTGCCCGTAAAGTTTACCGATCCAGGTTTTAAAAAGAAGTATCACCCGATGACGCCGATCGAACATTTCCTAATAGACATCACCCAAATATTATTCTGGGATTGAATAGAAAATCCAATAGCCGACATCGATCGTTGTATAGCAACGACTGATATTTTTCAGCCGACATTGTTAAATTTTTTTTACAAATGTTGGCCGATAATATTGTTTTACAGTAGAGGATGCTTTTTTGTTTGGTGTTGCCGTTAAAATTTACAATGTAGGTCGGGTAGGTTTTTTCGTTCGAGCTCAACCGAAGTTGAGTTTCGACCGACACCAGCATGTTTTCGTTTGCTAGGCATGCAAAACATTAACCAACCTCGGCACAAAATCATGATTCTCCGATACTGATCGAAAAAATGCTAGCCGACGTCTGCCCGGAAAGTTTACCGATCAAGGTTTGAAAAAGAAGTATCACCCAATGACGCATATCCAACATTTCCTAATAGACATCATCCAAATATTATTCGGGGATTGAATAGAAAATAAAATTGTCGACATCGATCATTGTAAAGCCGTGACTGATATTTTTCAGTCGAAATTGTGCAATTGTTTTTTCAAACGCTAGCCGATAATATTTTTTTACGGTAGAGGATTCTTTTTTGTTCGGTGTTGCTGTAAAAATTTACAATGTAGGTCGACTAGGTTTTTTCGTTCGAGCTCAACCGAAGTTGTGTTTCGACCGACACCAGCATGTTTTCGTTTGCTAGGCATGGAAGACATTAATCAAACTCGGCAAAAAATCATGATTCCCCGATAATGATCGAAAAAAAATGCAAGCCAACGTCTGCCAGGAAAGTTTACCGATCCAGGTTTGAGAAAGAAGTATCACCCGATGACGCCGATCGAACATTTCCTAATAGACATCACCCAAATATTATTCAGGGATTGAATAGAAAATGCAATAGCCGACATCGATCGTAGTATAGCCACGACTGATATTTTTCAGTCGACATTGTTAAATTTTTTTTTACAAACGTTGGCCGATAATATTGCTTTACGGTAGAGGATGCTTTTTTGTTCGGTGTTGCCGTAAAAATTTACAATGTAGGTCGGCTAGGTTTTTTCGTTCGAGCTCAACCGAAGTTGTGTTTCGACCTACACCAGCATGTTTTCATTTGCTAGGCAAGGAAAACATTAACCAACCTCGGCAAAAAAACATGATTCCCCGATACTGACAAAAAAATGTTAGCAGACGTCGGCCAGGAAAGTTAACCTATGGAGGTCTAACAAAAATCACTGGGTGACGCCAATCGAACATTTTCTAATAGACATCATCCAAATATTATTCGGGGATTGAATAGAAAATAAAATTGTTGACATCGATCATTGTAAAGCCGTGACTGATATTTTTCAGTCGAAATTTTGCAATTGTTTTTACAAACGCTAGCCGATAATATTTTTTTACGGTAGAGGATGCTTTTTTGTTCGGTGTTGCCGTAAAAATTTACAATGTAGGTCGGCTAGGTTTTTTCGTTCGAGCTCAACCGAAGTCGTGTTTCGATTGACACCAGCATGTTTTCGTTTGCTAGGAATGCAAAACATTAACCAACCTCGGCACAAAATCATGATTACCCGATACTGATCGAAAAAAATGCTAGCCGACGTCTACCCGGAAAGTTTACCGATCAAGGTTTGAAAAAGAAGTATCACCCGATGACGCCGATCCAACATTTCCTAATAGACATCATCCAAATATTATTCAGAGATTGAATAGAAAATGCAATAGCCGACATCGATCGTTGTATAGCCACGACTGATATTTTTCAGCCGAAATTGTGCAATTTTTTTTACAAACACAGGCTGATAACATTTTTTAACGGTAGAGGATGTTTTTTTTGTTCGGTGTTGTTGTAAAAATTTACAATGTTGGTCGGCTAGGTTTTTTCGTTCGAGCTCAACCGAAGTTGTGGTGCGACCGACACCAGCATGTTTTCATTTTCTCGGCAATGAAAACATTAGCCCACGTCGGAAGAAAACTTGATTCACCGATACTGATCGAAGAAATTGCTAGTCGATGTGGATGAGGAAAGATCAACGATGGAGGTTAAAAAAAGAAGGATCACCGGATGACGCCGATCGAACATTTCCTAATAGACATCATCCAAATATTATTCAGGGATTGAATAGAAAATACAATAACCGACATCGGTCGTTGTAAAGTCGCGACTCATATTTTCCTGCCGAGATTTCGCAATTGTATTTTACAAACGCGGGCCGATAATATTTTTTTACGGTAGAGGATGCCTTTTTGTTCGGTGTTGCCATAAAAATTTACAATGTACGTTGGCTAGGTTTTTTCGTTCGACCTCAACCGAAGTTGTGGTTCGACCGACACTGGCATGTTTTCTTTTGCTCGGCAACGACAGCATTAGCCCACCTCGGAAAAAAACTTGATTCACCGATACTGATCGAAAAAAATGCTAGCCGACGTGGATGAGGAAAGATCAACGTTGGAGGTTTAAAAAAGAAGGATCACCGGATGACGCCGATCGAACATTTCCTAATAGACATCATCGAAATATTATTCAGGGATTGAATAGAAAATACAATAACCGACATCGGTCGTTGTAAAGTCGCGACTCATATTTTCTTGCCGAGATTGCGCAATTGTGTTTTACAAACGCGGGCCGTTAATATTTTTTTACGGTAGAGGATGCTTTTTTGTTCGGTGTTCCGTAAAAATTTACAATGTCGGCAAGGTTTTTTCGTTCGAGCTCAACCGAAGTTGTGGTTCGACCGACACTGGCATGTTTTCATTTGCTCGGCAACGACAGCATTAGCCCACGTCGGAAAAAAAACTTGATTTACCGATACTGATCGAAAAAAATGCTAGCCGACGTGGATGAGGAAAGATCAACGATGGAGGTTAAAAAAAGAAGGATCACCAGATGACGCCGATCGAACATTTCCTAATAGACATCATCCAAATATTATTCAAGGATTGAATAGAAAATACAATAACCGACATCGGTCGTTGTAAAGTCGCGACTCATATTTTCCTGCCGAGATTTCGCAATTGTATTTTACAAACGCGGGCCGATAATATTTTTTTACGGTAGAGGATGCTTTTTTGGTCGGTGTTGCCATAAAAATTTACAATGTACGTTGGCTAGGTTTTTTCGTTCGACCTCAACCGAAGTTGTGGTTCGACCGACACTGGCATGTTTTCTTTTGCTCGGCAACGACAGCATTAGCCCACCTCAGAAAAAAAACTTGATTCACCGATACTGATCGAAAAAAATACTAGCCGACGTGGATGAGGAAAGATCAACGATGGAGGTTAAAAAAAGAAGGATCACCGGATGACGCCGATCGAACATTTCCTAATAGACATCATCCAAATATTATTCAGGGATTGAATAGAAAATACAATAACCGACATCGGTCGTTGTAAAGTCGCGACTCATATTTTCCTGCCGAGATTTCGCAATTGTATTTTACAAACGCGGGCCGATAATATTTTTTTACGGTAGAGGATGCTTTTTTGGTCGGTGTTGCCATAAAAATTTACAATGTACGTTGGCTAGGTTTTTTCGTTCGACCTCAACCGAAGTTGTGGTTCGACCGACACTGGCATGTTTTCTTTTGCTCGGCAACAACAGCATTAGCCCACCTCAGAAAAAAAACTTGATTCACCGATACTGATCGAAAAAAATGCTGGCCGACGTGGATGAGGAAAGATCAACGATGGAGGTTTAAAAAAGAAGGATCACCGGATGACGCCGATTGAACATTTCCTAATAGACATCATCCAAATATTATTCAGGGATTGAATAGAAAATACAATAACCGACATCGGTCGTTGTAAAGTCGCGACTCATTTTCTTGCCGAGATTGCGCAATTGTGTTTTACAAACGCGGGCCGTTAATATTTTTTTACGGTAGAGGATGCTTTTTTGTTCGGTGTTCCGTAAAAATTTACAATGTACGTCGGCAAAGTTTTTTCGTTCGAGCTCAACCGAAGTTGTGGTTCGACCGACACTGGCATGTTTTCATTTGCTCGGCAACGACAGCATTAGCCCACGTCGGAAAAAAAACTTGATTCACCGATACTGATCGAAAAAAATGCTAGCCGACGTGGATGAGGAAAGATCAACGATGGAGGTTTAAAAAAGAAGCATCGCCGGATGACGCCGATCGATCATTTCCTATTAGACATCATCCAAATATTATTCAGGGATTGAATAGAAAATACAATAGCCGACATCGGTCGGTGTAAAGCCCGACTGATATTTTGCAGCCGATATTGCGCAATTTTTTTTAAAAACGTTGGCCGATAATATTTTATTACGGTAGTGGATGCTTTTATGTTCGGTGTTGCCGTAAAAATTTACAATGTACGTCGGCTAAGTTTTCTCGTTCGAGCTCAACCGAAGTTGTGGTGCGACCGACACCAGCATGTTTTCATTTTCTCGGCAACGAAAACATTAGCCCACCTCGGAAGAAAACTTGATTCACCGATACTGATCGAAGAAATTGCTAGTCGACGTGGATGAGGATAGATCAACGATGGAGGTTAAAAAAAGAAGGATCACCGGATGACGCCGATCGAACATTTCCTAATAGACATCATCCAAATATTATTCAGGGATTGAATAGAAAATACAATAACCGACATCGGTCGTTGTAAAGTCGCGACTCATATTTTCCTGCCGAGATTTCGCAATTGTATTTTACAAACGCGGGCCGATAATATTTTTTTACGGTAGAGGATGCTTTTTTGTTCAGTGTTGCCATAAAAATTTACAATGTACGTCGGCTAAGTTTTCTCGTTCGAGCTCAACCGAAGTTGTTGATGTGAACCTGAGTAGGAGTGGATCGTTTGATACAGGCTACGGAGGTTTGGATGACGCCACTTCCGGTGAAGGAAGATAAGTCAGGGTAGACGCCACAAGGATTACCTTGATAAGTCTGAGATTGGTTCAACAAGGAACTCAGAGAGAAACTCTCACCAAATTTTATCAAATGTCAAAAGTTTTTTTTATTCAAAACAAAAACCAATACTTATAGTGTAGCTGAACAAAAAGATAAAAATAGACATGGGCCTTCTAAACAGTTTGGGCCAAAATTGCAATAAAAATAAATTATAACTAAAAACTTATTTAACTTGGGCCTTCAAATTAATCTGGGCCTTCAGCAACAATTAATAGTCTTGATAGTGTCTCTGCCTCTGGGCTTTCATCCTTCTCCACTTGGGCCTTCATCCTTCTCCACTCGGGGGCTTTATCCTTCTCCACTTGGGCCTTTGCCCTTCTCCACTTGGGCCTTTAGCCTGTATTTGGCCAATTTCAGGATTCTCATCAGCTTCGGTTCTTGATACAGGTTCTATCCTATCCTATTATTTTCCTTTGTAATTTGTCCAGGTTCGTGTTTTGTCCTTGTTCTGTTATTTGTTTTCTTGTTTGCGTCTTGTTGCGTTCTTGTTTGTGTCTTTGTTTCGTTCTTGTTCTTGTCACGTTTTTGTTCTTGTGTCTTTCAGACTTTGTGTAAAAAAATAAATCTGTTTGAGTTTTATTTCAAGTTAAAAAAAAAAAAGGTTGCAAAAATTTGAAAAAAAAAGAGAAGAAAACAAAAAAAAAAGAAAAGAAAAGAAAAGAAAGTGGGGTGTTTGATCCTTGAACACGAAATTGAGGAAGTTAGAGGCTTTTTTTGGCAGAAAATCGTGTACCAAATCCCCTTATCTAGATTCTCCTTTGAATTTTGAGCGTTTTGATATATAGTGGGCCTCAAACGGACAACCGTAGCAAAAGTTATGAGCATTTGAAGTTTACTGGTCATATCTGTTATCTTATCTGTTATCCTATCTGTTATCTTATTTGTTATCATATCTGTTATCCAAATTAAATCTAATTTGTTATCCAAATCTGATCTATTATCCAAATCAAATCAAATCAAATTTTTTATCCAAATCAGATTTGTTATCCAAATCAAATCAAATCTAATCTGTTATCCAAATCAAATCCAATCTGCTATCCAAATCAAGTCCAAGTTGTTATCCCAAATCAAATCTGTTACTCTGATAATTATATTGTCTTTCCTTTTATTTTATATTACCTTGTGTGTCTAATTCGGTCCATCTAGGAACTTAAGAAGGAACACGAGTGGTAAAAGGCAAGAGGGAATACATTACACAAAAGCCTATATTGAGAGCATCAAACACGAGTGAACTACCATCAAAGAGAGAAACACGTGAGTAGAGTGTGGTGAGGTCCTGAATTTTTTTTTTTAATTTACTGCAAAATTCTTCGTTCCTTAATCATGGCAAGAGCTGGTGACAATGGTGGTGTATATCATCAATTGGACGAATCTCAGCGCTTATTTCTGGACGCGTGGACTACACAAATGCAACGTTTGTTGAACCGTAACAAAGAAGAGCCCTACAGACGAATAGCCAAATCTTCCTCGTTTACTCTTAAACCTCTATCCCCTAGAAAAGTGTGTGATGACCAAATCAGAATGAGAGAAAAGAGAGAACAAGAGAAAGAAAATAGTGAGGCACCACAAAGGAATATGAAAAAGAAGAGTGATACACCCGAGGAAAAGAGTGATACACAAGAGAGAGAGAGTGATAATTCTAATCAGTTAACTATTTATGTTTCTCCTAGTGTTCAACCCTTATTGCAGGAATTTAAAGATGTCTTTCCCAAGGAGATTCCTCATGGACTGCCACCTTCAAGAAGCATAGAACATCAAGTTGATCTCCTTCTAGAAGCTTCATTGCCTAACAAGCCAACTTACAACAGCAAGCCCCAAGAGACTCAACATAAGGATGCACAGGTCAAAGTTGAGTATGAGAAAAGATTGTATGACCAAGTGAAGGTGCAAATTGCAAAGAAGAATGAAAGCTATGCCAAGCAAGCCAACAAGAAAAGGAAGGAAGTGGTAGTTGAACCCGGTGATGATCCTGGACATTTGAGGACAAATGTTTTCCAAGAAGGAGGGAATGATGAGAATCCTGAAATTGGCCAAATACAGGCTAAAGGCCCAAGTGGAGAAGGGCAAAGGCCCAAGTGGAGAAGGATAAAGCCCCCGAGTGGAGAAGGATGAAGGTGATGAGAATCCTGAAATTGGCCAAATACAGGCTAAAGGCCCAAGTGGAGAAGGGCAAAGGCCCAAGTGGAGAAGGATAAAGCCCCCGAGTGGAGAAGGATGAAGGCCCAAGTGGAGAAGGATGAAAGCCCAGAGGCAAAGACACTATCAAGACTATTAATTGTTGCTGAAGGCCCAGATTAATTTGAAGGCCCAAGTTAAATAAGTTTTTAGTTATAATTTATTTTTATTGCAATTTTGGCCCAAACTGTTTAGAAGGCCCATGTCTATTTTTATCTTTTTGTTCAGCTACACTATAAGTATTGGTTTTTGTTTTGAATAAAAAAACTTTTGACATTTGATAAAATTTGGTGAGAGTTTCTCTCTGAGTTCCTTGTTGAACCAATCTCAGACTTATCAAGGTAATCCTTGTGGCGTCTACCCTGACTTATCTTCCTTCACCGGAAGTGGCGTCATCCAAACCTCCGTAGCCTGTATCAAACGATCCACTCCTACTCAGGTTCACATCATTTGGTATCATCTGGTATCAGAGCTTTGGCTCTTGATACAGGTTCTATCCTATCCTATCCTATCCTATTTTATTTTTTCTTCGTAATTTGTCTAGGTTCGTGTTTTTGTCCTTGTTCTGTTATTTGCGTTCTTGTTCTTGTTCTTGTCACGTTCTTGTTCTTGTTTCTTGTGTCTTTCAAACTTTGTGTCAAAAAAAAAAATTGTTTGAGTTCTTGTTTCTTGTTCTTGTGCCTATCATATTGTATTCTGTCTTTTCTTCATAACTTTTGTTTCAGCCTATTTGAATTCTGTTTGGGGTAAAAATTGCCTAATTGCCGAATTGCTAAATTGTCAAATTTGCCTAATGATGATTGCCTATTGAACGAATTCTAATAGCTGGACGTCTGAAAAAAAAACAACAAATAGAGAAAAAAAAAAGAAACGAAAAAAAAAGAAAGAAAAAAAAGGGAAACAGTTGCAAAAAAAAAAGTTGCAAAAATTTTGAAAAAAAAAAAGTGGGTGTTTGATCTTTGAATACGAAATTGAGGCATTTAGAGGTGTTTTTTTTGGCAGAAAATCGTGTACCAAATCCCCTTATCTAGATTCTCCTTTGAATTCTGAGCGTTTTGATATATAGTGGGCCTCAAACGGACAACCGTAGCAAAAGTTATGAGAATTTGAAGTTTACTTGTCATATCTGTTATCTTATCTGTTATCCTATCTGTTATCTTATTTGTTATCATATCTGTTATCCAAATTAAATCTAATTTGTTATCCAAATCTGATCTTTTATCCAAATCAGATTTGTTATCCAAATCAAATCAAATCCAATCTGCTATCCAAATCACGTCCAAGTTGTTATCCCAAATCAAATCTGTTACTCTGATAATTATATTGTCTTTCCTTTTATTTTATATTACCTTGTGTGTCTAATTCGATCCATCCAGGAACTTAAGAGGGAGTGAGTGGTAAAAGGCAAGAGTGAAAACATCACACAAAAGCCTATATTGAGAGCATCAAACACGAGTGAACTACCATCAAAGAGAGAAACACGTGAGTAGAGTGTGGTGAGGTCCTGAATTATTTTTTTTAATTTACTGCAAAATTCTTTGTTCCTTAATCATGACAAGAGCTGGTGACAATGGTGGTGTATATCATCAACTGGACGAATCTCAACGCTTATTTTTGGACGCGTGGACTACACAAATGCAATGTTTGTTGAACCGTAACAAAGAAAAGCCCTATAGACGAATAGCCAAATCATCCTCATTTACTCTTAAACCTCTATCCCCTAGAGAAGTGTGTGATGACCAAATCAGAATGGGAGAAAAGAGAGAACAAGAGAAAGAAAATAGTGAGGCACCACAAAGGAATATGAAAAAGAAGAGTGATACACATAAGAGAGAGAGTGATACACATGAGATAAAATTTAATTATTTTGCAGAGGCGAGTGAAGTGAGGAAAGTGTTACCTGCTCATAAACCACTCAATCTACAGTATTACAAAGACAGTAAAATTTCTACTGATAATTCTAATGAGTTTACTATTTTTATTTCTCCTAGTGTTCAACCATTATTGCAGGAATTTAAAAATGTCTTTCCTAAGGAGATTCCTCATGGACTACCACCTTCGAGAGGCATAGAACATCAAGTTGATCTCCTCCCCGGAGCTTCATTGCCTAACAAGACAACTTAGAAAAGCAATCCCCAAGAGACTCAACGTAAGGATGCACATGCCAAAGTTGAGTATGTGAAAAGATTGTATGACCAAGTGAAGGTGCAAATTGCAAAGAAGAATGAAAGCTATGCCAAGCAAGCCAACAAGAAAAGGAAGGAAGTCGTACTTGAACCCGGTGATGATCCTGGACATTTGAGGACAAATGTTTTCCAAGAAGGAGGGAATGATGAGAATCTTGAAATTGGCCAAATACAGGCTAAAGGCCTAAGTGGAGAAGGGCGAAGGCCCAAGTGGAGAAGGATAAAGCCCCCGAGTGGAGAAGGATGAAGGCCCAAGTGGAGAAGGATGAAGGCCCAGAGGCAGAGACACTATCAAGACTATTAATTGTTGCTGAAGGCCCAGATTAATTTGAAGGCCCAAGTTAAATATGTTTTTTAGTTATAATTTTTATTTATTGTAATTTTGGCCCAAACTGTTTAGAAGGCCCATGTCTATTTTTATCTTTTTGTTCAGATACACTATAAGTATTGGTTTTTATTTTCAATAAAGAAAAAAACTTTTGGCATTTGATAAAATTTGGTGAGAGTTTCTCTCTGGGTTCCTTGTGGAACCAATTATCAGACTTATCAAGGTAATCCTTGTGGCGTCTATCCTGACTTATCTTCCTTCACCGGAAGTGGCGTCTACCCAGACTTATCTTCCTTCACCAGAAGTGGCGTCTACCCTGACTTATCTTCCTTCACCGGAAGTGGCGTCTACCCTGACTTATCTTCCTTCACCGGAAGTGGCGTCATCCAAAAACTCTACAGCCTGTATCAAGTGATCCGCCCCGTAAGGTTCACATCATCTGGTATCAGAGCTTCTGATGTGAACCTGAGTAGGAGCGGATCGTTTGATACAGGCTACGGAGGTTTTGGATGACGCCACTTCCAGTGAAGGAAGATAAGTCAGGGTAGACGCCACAAGGATTACCTTGATAAGTCTGATAATTGGTTCAACATGGAACCCAGAGAGAAACTCTCACCAAATTTTATGAAAATGCCAAAAGTCTTTTTTTATTCAAAACAAAAACCAATACTTATAGTGTAGCTGAACAAAAAGATAAAAATAGACATGGGCCTTCTAAACAGTTTGGGCCAAAATTGCAATAAAAATAAATTATAACTAAAAACTTATTTAACTTGGGCCTTCAAATTAATCTGGGCCTTCAGCAACAATTAATAGTCTTGATAGTGTCTTTGCCTCTGGGCTTTCATCCTTCTCCACTTGGGCCTTCTGATGTGAACCTGAGTAGGAGTGGATCGTTTGATACAGGAAGATAAGTCTGGGTAGACGCCACTTCTGGTGAAGGAAGATAAGTCTGGGTAGACGCCACTTCTGGTGAAGGAAGATAAGTCAGGGTAGACGCCACAAGGATTACCTTGATAAGTCTGAGATTGGTTCAACAAGGAACTCAGAGAGAAACTCTCACCAAATTTTATCAAATGTCAAAAGTTTTTTTATTCAAAACAAAAACCAATACTTATAGTGTAGCTGAACAAAAAGATAAAAATAGACATGGGCCTTCTAAACAGTTTGGGCCAAAATTGCAATAAAAATAAATTATAACTAAAAACTTATTTAACTTGGGCCTTCAAATTAATCTGGGCCTTCAGCAACAATTAATAGTCTTGATAGTGTCTTTGCCTCTGGGCTTTCATCCTTCTCCACTTGGGCCTTCATCCTTCTCCACTCGGGGGCTTTATCCTTCTCCACTTGGGCCTTTGCCCTTCTCCACTTGGGCCTTTAGCCTGTATTTGGCCAATTTCAGGATTCTCATCAGTTGTGGTGCGACCGACACCACCATGTTTTCATTTTCTCGGCAACGAAAACATTAGCCCACCTCGGAAGAAAACTTGATTCACCGATACTGATCGAAAAAAATGCTAGCCGACGTGGATGAGGAAAGATCAACGATGGAGGTTTAAAAAAGAAGGATCACCGGATGACGCCGATCGATCATTTCCTATTAGACATCATCCAAATATTATTCAGGGATTGAATAGAAAATACAATAGCCGACATTGGTCGGTGTAAAGCCCCGACTGATATTTTGCAGCCGATATTGCGCAATTTTTTTTAAAAATGTTGGCCGATAATATTTTATTACGGTAGTGGATGCTTTTTTGTTCGGTGTTCCGTAAAAATTTACAATGTACGTCGGCAAGGTTTTTTCGTTCGAGCTCAACCGAAGTTGTGGTTCGACCGACACTTGCATGTTTTCATTTTCTCGGCAACGACAGCATTAGCCCACGTCGGAAAAAAAACTTGATTCACCGATACTGATCGAAAAAAATGCTAGCCGACGTGGATGAGGAAAGATCAACGATGGAGGTTTAAAAAAGAAGCATCGCCGGATGACGCCGGTCGATCATTTCCTATTAGACATCATCCAAATATTATTCAGGGATTGAATAGAAAATACAATAGCCGACATCGGTCGGTGTAAAGCCCCGACTGATATTTTGTAGCCGATATTGCGCAATTTTTTTTAAAAACGTTGGCCGATAATATTTTATTACGGTAGTGGATACTTTTTTGTTCGGTGTTGCCATAAAAATTTACAATGTACGTTGGCTAGGTTTTTTCGTTCGACCTCAACCGAAGTTGTGGTTCGACCGACACTGGCATGTTTTCTTTTGCTCGGCAACGACAGCATTAGCCCACCTCGGAAAAAAACTTGATTCACCGATACTGATCGAAAAAAATGCTAGCCGACGTGGATGAGGAAAGATCAACGATGGAGGTTTAAAAAAGAAGGATCACCGGATGACGCCGATCGAACATTTCCTAATAGACATCATCCAAATATTATTCAGGGATTGAATAGTAAATACAATAACCGACATCGGTCGTTGTAAAGTCGCGACTCATATTTTCTTGCCTAGATTGCGCAATTGTGTTTTACAAACGCGGGCCGTTAATATTTTTTTACGGTAGAGGATGCTTTTTTGTTCGGTGTTCCGTAAAAATTTACAATGTACGTCGGCAAGGTTTTTTCGTTCGAGCTCAACCGAAGTTGTGGTTCGACCGACACTGGCATGTTTTCATTTGCTCGGCAACGACAGCATTAGCCCACGTCGGAAAAAAAACTTGATTCACCGATACTGATCGAAAAAAATGCTAGCCGACGTGGATGAGGAAAGATCAACGATGGAGGTTTAAAAAAGAAGCATCGCCGGATGACGCCGATCGATCATTTCCTATTAGACATCATCCAAATATTATTCAGGGATTGAATAGAAAATACAATAGCCGACATCGGTCGGTGTAAAGCCCCGACTGATATTTTGCAGCCGATATTGCGCAATTTTTTTTAAAAACGTTGGCCGATAATATTTTATTACGGTAGTGGATGCTTTTTTGTTCGGTGTTGCCGTAAAAATTTACAATGTACGTCGGCTAAGTTTTCTCGTTCGAGCTCAACCGAAGTTGTGGTGCGACCGACACCAGCATGTTTTCATTTTCTCGGCAACGAAAACATTAGCCCACCTCAGAAGAAAACTTGATTCACCGATACTGATCGAAGAAATTGCTAGTCGACGTGGATGAGGAAAGATCAACGATGGAGGTTAAAAAAAGAAGGATCACCGGATGACGCCGATCGAACATTTCCTAATAGACATCATCCAAATATTATTCAGGGATTGAATAGAAAATACAATAACCGACATCGGTCGTTGTAAAGTCGCGACTCATATTTTCCTGCCGAGATTTCGCAATTGTATTTTACAAACGCGGGCCGATAATATTTTTTTACGGTAGAGGATGCTTTTTTGTTCGGTGTTGCCATAAAAATTTACAATGTAAGTTGGCTAGGTTTTTTCGTTCGACCTCAACCGAAGTTGTGGTTCGACCGACACTTGCATGTTTTCTTTTGCTCGGCAACGACAGCATTAGCCCACCTCGGAAAAAAACTTGATTCACCGATACTGATCGAAAAAAATGCTAGCCGACGTGGATGAGGAAAGATCAACGATGGAGGTTTAAAAAAGAAGGATCACCGGATGACGCCGATCGAACATTTCCTAATAGACATCATCCAAATATTATTCAGGGATTGAATAGAAAATACGATAACCGACATCGGTCGTTGTAAAGTCGTGACTCATATTTTCTTGCATAGATTGCGCAATTGTGTTTTACAAACGCGGGCTGTTAATATTTTTTTACGGTAGAGGAATCTTTTTTGTTCGGTGTTCCGTAAAAATTTACAATGTACGTCGGCAAGGTTTTTTCTTTCGAGCTCAACCGAAGTTGTGGTTCGACCGACACTGGCATGTTTTCATTTGCTCGGCAACGACAGCATTAGCCCACGTCGGAAAAAAAACTTGATTCACCGATACTGATCCAAAAAAATGCTAGCCGACGTGGATGAGGAAAGATCAACGATGGAGGTTTAAAAAAGAAGCATCGCCGGATGACGCCGATCGATCATTTCCTATTAGACATCATCCAAATATTATTCAGGGATTGAATAGAAAATACAATAGCCGACATCGGTCGGTGTAAAGCCCCGACTGATATTTTGCTGCCGATATTGCGCAATTTTTTTTAAAAACGTTGGCCGATAATATTTTATTACGGTAGTGGATGCTTTTTTGTTCGGTGTTGCCGTAAAAATTTACAATGTACGTCGGCTAAGTTTTCTCGTTCGAGCTCAACCGAAGTTGTGGTGCGACCGACACCAGCATGTTTTCATTTTCTCGGCAACGAAAACATTAGCCCACCTCGGAAGAAAACTTGATTCACCGATACTGATCGAAGAAATTGCTAGTCGACGTGGATGAGGAAAGATCAACGATGGAGGTTAAAAAAAGAAGGATCACCGGATGACGCCGATTGAACATTTCCTAATAGACATCATCCAAATATTATTCAGGGATTGAATAGAAAATACAATAACCGACATCGGTCGTTGTAAAGTCGCGACTCATATTTTCCTGCCGAGATTTCGCAATTGTATTTTACAAACGCGGGCCGATAATATTTTTTTACGGTAGAGGATGCTTTTTTGTTCGGTGTTGCCATAAAAATTTACAATGTACGTGGGCTAGGTTTTTTCGTTCGACCTCAACCGAAGTTGTGGTTCGACCGACACTGGCATGTTTTCTTTTGCTCGGCAACGACAACATTAGCCCACCTCGGAAAAAAACATGATTCACCGATACTGATCGAAAAAAATGCTAGCCGACGTGGATGACGAAAGATCAACGATGGAGGTTTAAAAAAGAAGGATCACCGGATGACGCCGATCGAACATTTCCTAATAGACATCATCCAAATATTATTCAGGGATTGAATAGAAAATACAATAACCGACATCGGTCGTTGTAAAGTCGCGACTCATATTTTCTTGCCTAGATTGCGCAATTGTGTTTTACAAACGCGGGCCGTTAATATTTTTTTACGGTAGAGGATGATTTTTTGTTCGGTGTTCCGTAAAAATTTACAATGTACGTCGGTAAGGTTTTTTCATTCGAGCTCAACCGAAGTTCTGGTTCGACCGACATTGGCATGTTTTCATTTGCTCGGCAACGACAGCATTAGCCCACGTCGGAAAAAAAACTTGATTCACCGATACTGATCGAAAAAAATGCTAGCCGACGTGGATGAGGAAAGATCAACGATGGAGGTTTAAAAAAGAAGCATCGCCGGATGACGCCGATCGATCATTTCCTATTAGACATCATCCAAATATTATTCAGGGATTGAATAGAAAATACAATAGCCGACATCGGTCGGTGTAAAGCCCCGACTGATATTTTGCAGCCGATATTGCGCAATTTTTTTTAAAAACGTTGGCCAATAATATTTTATTACGGTAGTGGATGCTTTTTTGTTCGGTGTTGCCGTAAAAATTTACAATGTACGTCGGCTCAGTTTTCTCGTTCGAGCTCAACCAAAGTTTTGGTGCGACCGACACCAGCATGTTTTCATTTTCTCGGCAACGAAAACATTAGCCCACCTCGGAAGAAAACTTGATTCACCGATAATGATCGAAGAAATTGCTAGTCGACGTGGATGAGGAAAGATCAACGATGGAGGTTAAAAAAAGAAGGATCACCGGATGACGCCGATCGAACATTTCCTAATAGACATCATCCAAATATTATTCAGGGATTGAATAGAAAATACAATAACCGACATCGGTCGTTGTAAAGTCGCGACTCATATTTTCCTGCCGAGATTTCGCAATTGTATTTTACAAACGCGGGCCGATAATATTTTTTTACGGTAGAGGATGCTTTTTTGTTCGGTGTTGCCATAAAAATTTACAATGTACGTTGGCTAGGTTTTTTCGTTCGACCTTAACCGAAGTTGTGGTTCGACCGACACTGGCATGTTTTCTTTTGCTCGGCAACGACAGCATTAGCCCACCTCGGAAAAAAACTTGATTCACCGATACTGATCGAAAAAAATGCTAGCCGACGTGTGATGAGGACATAACCAAGGGCAAGGACCATGAAGCACTTGAAGGTCCCATGACCAGAGGCAGACTTAAACAAGCCCAACACGTCATAGAGACAAGGCTGGTCATTTGTATAGCTGCCATTGATGATGATTGAAGGCCCAAGTGGAGAAAGATGAAGGCCCAGAGGCAGAGGCACTATCAAGACTACTAATTGTTGCTGAAGGCCCAAACTAACTTGAAGGCCCAAGTTAAATAAGTTTTTAGTTATAATTTATTTTTATTGTAATTTTGGCCCAAACTGTTTAGAAGGCTCATGTCTATTTTTATCTTTTTGTTCAGCTACACTATAAGTATGGGTTTTTGTTATGAATAAAAAAACTTTTGGCATTTTCATAAAATTGGGTGAGAGTTTCTCTCTGGGTTCCTTGTTGAACCAATTATCAGACTTATCAAGGTAATCCTTGTAGCGTCTACCCAGACTTATCTTCCTTCACCGGAAGTGGCGTCTACCCAGACTTATCTTCCTTCACCGGAAGTGGCGTCTACCCGGACTTATCTTCCTTCACCGGAAGTGGCGTCTACCCTGACTTATCTTCCTTCACCGGAAGTGGCGTCATCCAAATATCCGTAGCCTGTATCAAGCGATCCGCCCCGTAAGGTTCACATCATCTGGTATCAGAGCTTCAGCTCTTGATACAGGTTCTATCCTATCCTATTATTTTCTTTTTAATTTGTCCAGGTTCGTGTTTTGTCCTTGTTCTGTTATTTGCGTTTTTGTTTATATCTTGTTTCGTTCTTGTTTGCGTCTTGTGTTCTGTTATTTGCGTTCTTGTTTACATCTTGTTTCGTTCTTGTTCTTGTCACGTTCTTGTTCTTGTTTCTTGTGTCTTTCACACTTTGTATCAAAAAAAAAAGTTGCAAAAATTTTGAAAAAAAAAAGTGGGTGTTTGATCTTTGAACACGAAATTGAGGCATTTAGAGGTGTTTTTTTTTTGAAAGAAAATCGTGGAACAAATCCCCTTATCTAGATTCTCCTCTGAATTCTGAGCGTTTTGATATATAGTGGGCCTCAAACAGACAACCGTAGCAAAAGTTATGAGCATTTGAAGTTTACTTGTCATATCTGTTATCTTATTATCTGTTATCCTATCTGTTATTTTATTTGTCATCATATCTGTTATCCAAATTAAATCTAATTTGTTATCCAAATCTGATCTATTATCCAAATCAAATCAAATCAAATTTTTTTTTATCCAAATCTAATTTGTTATCCAAATCAAATCCAATCTGCTATCCAAATCAAGTCCAAGTTGTTATCCCAAATCAAATCTGTTACTCTGATAATTATATTGTCTTTCCTTTTATTTTATATTACCTTGTGTGTCTAATTCGGTCCATCCAGGAACTTAAGAGGGAGTGAGTGGTAAAAGGCAAGAGTGAAAACATCACACAAAAGCCTATATTGAGAGCATCAAACACGAGTGAACTACCATTAAAGAGAGAAACACGTGAGTAGAGTGTGGTGAGGTCCTGAATTTTTTTTAATTTACTGCAAAATTCTTTGTTCCTTAATCATGGCAAGAGCTGGTGACAATGGTGGTGTATATCATCAACTAGACGAATCTCAACACTTATTTTTGGATGCGTGGACTACACAAATGCAACGCTTGTTGAACCGTAACAAAGAAGAGCCCTACAGACGAATAGCCAAATCTTCCTCGTTTACTCTTAAACCTCTATCCCCTAGAGAAGTGTGTGATGACCAAATCAGAATGAGAGAAAAGAGAGAACAAGAGAAAGAAAATAGTGAGGCACCACAAAGGAATATGAAAAAGAAGAGTGATACACCCGAGGAAAAGAGTTATACACATAAGAGAGAGAGTGATACACATCAGAGAAAATTTAATTATTTTGCAGAGGCGAGTGAAGTGAGGAAAGTGTTACCTGCTCATGAACCACTCAATCTACAGTATTGCAAAGACAGTAAAATTTCTACTGATAATTCTAATGAGTTTACTATTTCTATTTCTCCTAGTGTTCAACCCTTATTGCAGGAATTTAAAAATGTCTTTCCTAAGGAGATTCCTCATGGACTGCCACCTTCAAGAGGCATAGAACATCAAGTTGATCTCCTCCCCGGAGCTTCATTGCCTAACAGGCCAACTTACAAAAGCAATCCCCAAGAGACTCAACGTAAGGATGCACATGCCAAAGTTCAGTATGTGAAAAGATTGTATGACCAAGTGAAGGTGCAAATTGCAAAGAAGAATGAAAGCTATGCCAAGCAAGTCAACAAGAAAAGGAAGGAAGTTAGGCAGAGGACATATTGCTTCTGAATGTCCAACCAGGAGGACCATGATCATGAAGGCTGATGGAGAAATCACTAGTGAGTCTGAAATCAGTGAAGAAGAAGTGGAAGAAGAAGAGTATGAGGAGGAAGCTATGCAGGGTGATATGTTGATGGTGAGAAGGCTGTTGGGAAATCAAATGCAGCCACTGGATGACAATCAAAGAGAAAATATTTTCCACACCAGATGTGTAATTAATGGTAAGCTATGCTCTTTAATTGTTGATGGAGGAAGCTGTACCAATGTTGCAAGTTCCACATTAGTGACCAAACTGAATTTGGAAACTAAGCCCCATCCTAGACCATACAAACTTCAGTGGCTTAGTGAAGATGAAGAGGTAAAAGTGACTCAACAGGTTGAGGTGTGTCTCACCATTGGGAGATATAATGACAAGGTGCTGTGTGATGTGGTCCCAATGGAAGCGACCCATGTGCTGTTAGGAAGACCGTGGCAGTATGATAGCAAGGCAGTGCATGATGGCTTCACCAACAAAATCTCTTTCAAGCAAGCTGACAAGAAGATTGTTCTCAAACCGTTATCTCCTCAAGAGGTTTGTGAGGATCAGATAAAAATGCGAGAAAAGAAAAAGAGTGAGACACTTGAGAGGAAAAAGAGTGAGACACTTGAGAAGGAAAAGAGAGGAAAGAAAAAGAGTGAAACACTTGAGAGGGAAAAGAGAGAAAACAAAAAGAGTGAAACACTTGAGGGCAAACAGCTTTATTTAGCAACAAAAAGGGAGGTGAGGAGGGTGCTTTGTGCGAGACAACCCCTCTATTTATTGTTTTCTCAACGTCAGATGTTGCATGCTAACCCAATTGATGAATTTAAATTGCCTTCTAGTATTCAGTCTCTTCTGCAGGATTTTGATGATGTGTTTCCAGCAAGTGTACCAGATGGTTTGCCACCATTGAGGGGAATTGAGAATCACATTGATCTCATTCCAGGAGCGTCCTTGCCCAATCGGCCAGCTTATAGGAGCAACCCACAAGAAACTAAGGAGATCGAAAGGCAAGTATCCGAACTCCTGAGCAAAGGTTGGGTGAGAGATAGTATGAGTCCGTGCGCTGTACCTGTCATTCTAGTACCCAAGAAGGACGGCTCATGGAGGATGTGTTCTGATTGTAGAGCCATAAACAACATCACCATCAAGTATAGGCACCCAATCCCCAGGTTAGATGATCTTCTTGATGAACTGTATGGTGCATGTGTGTTTTCTAAAATTGATTTGAAAAGTGGTTATAATCAGATTAGAATCAGAGAGGGAGATGAATGGAAAACTGCCTTTAAAACAAAATATGTTTTGTATGAGTGGATGGTTATGCCATTTGGTTTGACTAATGCACCTAGTACTTTCATGAGATTGATGAACCATGTTTTAAGGGAATTTATTGGGAAATTTGTGGTGGTGTACTTTGATGATATTCTTATCTATAGCACTAGTCTTGATTTGCATGTTCAACATTTGCAATCTGTTTTAAGTGTGCTTAGGAAAGAAAAATTGTATGCCAACCTAGAAAAGTGCTCCTTTTGTACTGATCATGTGGTGTTTCTGGGTTTTGTTGTTAGTGCTGAGGGAGTACGGGTGGATGTGGAAAAGGTTAAGGCCATCCAAGAATGGCCAACACCTAAGACCCTGAGTGAGGTGAGGGGATTTCATGGTTTAGCAAGTTTCTATAGGAGATTTGTTAAGGATTTTAGTACATTGGCTGCTCCTCTAACTGAAGTTGTTAAGAAGAATGTGGATTTCAAATGGGGTAAGAAACAAGAAGAGGCCTTTGCTGCCCTCAAACATAGGTTAACTAATGCACCCATTCTTGCTATGCCTAATTTTGCAAAATCATTTGAAATTGAGTGTGATGCGTCAAATGTGGGTATTGGAGCTGTTTTATTGCAAGAGGGACATCCGATAGCTTATTTTAGTGAAAAGTTAGGAGCCGCTGCCCTTAACTATTCAACTTATGATAAGGAATTGTATGCTTTGGTTAGGGCTTTACAAACTTGGCAGCATTACCTATTACCCAAAGAGTTTGTCATCCATAGTGATCACGAGTCCTTAAAATACTTAAAAGGCCAAGGAAAGCTTAATAAGAGGCATGCTAAGTGGGTAGAGTTTTTAGAGCAATTTCCATATGTCATCAAACATAAAAAGGGGAAAGGGAATGTAGTGGCTGATGCACTGTCTAGGAGACATGCTTTACTTGCTATGCTTGAAACTAAACTGTTTGGTCTCGAGTCTTTGAAAGACATGTATGTGCATGATGTGGACTTTGCTGAAATTTTTGCTGCATGTGAAAATTTTTCTGAAAATGGTTACTATAGGCATAATGGATTCTTGTTTAAAGCAAATAAATTGTGTGTGCCTAAGTGTTCCATTAGAGAGTTGCTTGTGAGTGAATCACATGAGGGGGGTTGATGGGACACTTTGGGGTTCAAAAGACCCTGGAAATTCGGCAAGAGCATTTCTTTTGGCCTCATATGAGGCGTGATGTGCATAAGTTTTGTGGTCATTGCATTGTGTGTAAACAAGCTAAATCTAAGGTTAAACCTCATGGATTGTATTCTCCTTTGCCTGTTCCTGAATATCCTTGGACGGACATATCTATGGACTTTGTTTTGGGGCTGCCCAAAACCAAGAATGGAAAGGGTTCTGTGTTTGTTGTTGTTGACAGGTTTTCTAAGATGGCACACTTCATCCCTTGCAAGAAACTGGACGACGCTTGTCATGTGGCTGATTTGTTTTTCAAAGAAATAGTGCGGCTTCAGGGATTACCGAGGAGCATTGTCAGTGATAGGGATGCAAAATTCCTTAGTCACTTTTGGAGGACCTTGTGGGATGGAGGAGCCTTGGATTTGAGGACAAATCCTTTTCAAGAAGGAGGGAGTGATGAGGACAAAACCAAGGGCAAGGACCATGAAGCACTTGAAGGTCCCATGACCAGAGGCAGACTTAAACAAGCCCAACACGTCATAGAGACAAGGCTGGTCATTTGTATAGCTGCCATTGATGATGATTGAAGGCCCAAGTGGAGAAAGATGAAGGCCCAGAGGTAGAGGCACTATCAAGACTACTAATTGTTGCTGAAGGCCCAAACTAACTTGAAGGCCCAAGTTAAATAAGTTTTTAGTTATAATTTATTTTTATTGTAATTTTGGCCCAAACTGTTTAGAAGGCCCATGTCTATTTTTATCTTTTTGTTCAGCTACACTATAAGTATGGGTTTTTGTTATGAATAAAAAAACTTTTAGCATTTTCATAAAATTGGGTGAGAGTTTCTCTCCGGGTTCCTTGTTGAACCAATTATCAGACTTATCAAGGTAATCCTTGTGGCGTTTACCCAGACTTATCTTCCTTCACCGGAAGTGGCGTCTACCCAGACTTATCTTCCTTCACCGGAAGTGGCGTCTACCCGGACTTATCTTCCTTCACCGGAAGTGGCGTTTACCCTGACTTATCTTCCTTCACCGGAAGTGGCGTCATCCAAATATCCGTAGCCTGTATCAAGCGATCCGCCCCGTAAGGTTCACATCAACGTGGATGAGGAAGATCAACGATGGAGGTTTAAAAAAGAAGGATCACCGGATGACGCCGATCGAACATTTCCTAATAGACATCATCCAAATATTATTCAGGGATTGAATAGAAAATACAATAACCGACATCGGTCGTTGTAAAGTCGCGACTCATATTTTCTTGCCGAGATTGTGCAATTGTGTTTTACAAACGCGGGCCGTTAATATTTTTTTACGGTAGAGGATGCTTTTTTTTCGCTGTTCCGTATAAATTTACAATGTACGTCGGCAAGGTTTTTTCGTTCGAGCTCAACCGAAGTTGTGGTTCGACCGACACTGGCATGTTTTCATTTGCTCGGCAACGACAGCATTAGCCCACGTTGGAAAAAAACTTGATTCACCGATACTGATCGAAAAAAATGCTAGCCGACGTGGATGAGGAAAGATCAACGATGGAGGTTTAAAAAAGAAGCATCGCCGGATGACGCCGATCGATCATTTCCTATTAGACATCATCCAAATATTATTCAGGGATTGAATAGAAAATACAATAGCCGACATCGGTCGGTGTAAAGCCCCGACTGATATTTTGCAGCCGATATTGCGCAATTTTTTTTAAAAACGTTGGCCGATAATATTTTATTACGGTAGTGGATGCTTTTTTGTTCGGTGTTGCCGTAAAAATTTACAATGTACGTCGGCTAAGTTTTCTCGTTCGAGCTCAACCGAAGTTGTGGTGCGACCGACACCAGCATGTTTTCATTTTCTCGGCAACGAAAACATTAGCCCACCTCGGAAGAAAACTTGATTCACCGATACTGATCGAAGAAATTGCTAGTCGACGTGGATGAGGAAAGATCAACGATGGAGGTTAAAAAAAGAAGGATCACCGGATGACGCCGATCGAACATTTCCTAATAGACATCATCCAAATATTATTCAGGGATTGAATAGAAAATACAATAACCGACATCGGTCGTTGTAAAGTCGCGACTCATATTTTCCTGCCGAGATTTCGCAATTGTATTTTACAAACGCGGGCCGATAATATTTTTTTACGATAGAGGATGCTTTTTTGTTCGGTGTTGCCATAAAAATTTACAATGTACGTTGGCTAGGTTTTTTCGTTCGACCTCAACCGAAGTTGTGGTTCGACCGACACTGGCATGTTTTCTTTTGCTCGGCAACGACAGCATTAGCCCACCTCGGAAAAAAACTTGATTCACCGATACTGATCGAAGAAAATGCTAGCCGACGTGGATGAGGAAAGATCAACGATGGAGGTTTAAAAAAGAAGGATCATCGGATTACGCCGATCGAACATTTCCTAATAGACATCATCCAAATATTATTCAGGATTGAATAGAAAATACAATAACCGACATCGGTCGTTGTAAAGTCGCGACTCATATTTTCTTGCCGAGATTGCGCAATGGTGTTTTACAAACGCGGGCCGTTAATATTTTTTTACGGTAGAGGATGCTTTTTTGTTCGGTGTTCCGTAAAAATTTACAATGTAAGTCGGCAAGGTTTTTTCGTTCGAGCTCAACCGAAGTTGTGGTTCGACCGACATTGGCATGTTTTCTTTTGCTCGGCAACGACAGCATTAGCCCACCTCGGAAAAAAACTTGATTCACCGATACTGATCGAAAAAAATTCTAGCCGAGGTGGATGAGGAAAGATCAACGATGGAGGTTTAAAAAAGAAGCATCACCGGATGACGCCGATCGATCATTTCCTATTAGACATCATCCAAATATTATTCAGGGATTGAATATAAAATACAATAGCCGACATCGGTCGGTGTAAAGCCCCGACTGATATTTTTCAGCCGACATTGAGCAATTTTTTTTAGAAACGTTGGCCGATAATATTTTTTACGGTAGAGGATGCTTTTTTGTTTGGTGTTGCCGTAAAAATTTACAATGTACGTCAGCTAGGTTTTTTCGTTTGAGCTCAACCGAAGTTGTGGTTCGACCGACGCCGGCATGTTTTCATTTGCTCACCAACGAAAACATTAGCCCAGCTCGGAAGAAAACTTGATTCACCGATACTGATCGAAAAAAATGCTAGCTAATGTCGACGAGGAAAGATCAACGATCTAGGTTTAAAAAAGAAGAATCACCGGATGACGCTGATAGATCATTTCCTATTAGACATCATCCAAATATTATTCAGGGATTGAATATAAAATACAATAGTCGACATCGGTCGGTGTAAAGCCCCGACTGATATTTTTCAGCCGACATTGCGCAATTTTTTTTACAAACGCTGGCCGATAATATTTTTTTAGGGTAAAGGATGCTTTTTTGTTCGGTGTTGCCGTAAAAATTTACAATGTACGTCGGCTAGGTTTTTTCGTTTGAGCTCAACCGAAGTTGTGGTTCGACCGACGCCAACATGTTTTCGTTTGCTAGGCATGCAAACATTAACCAACCTCGGCACAAAATCATGATTCCCCGATAATGATCGAAAAAAATGCTAGCCGACGTCTGCCCGAAAAGTTTACCGATCAAGGTTTCAAAAAGAAGTATCACCCGATGACGCCGATACAACATTTCCTAATAGACATCATCCAAATATTATTCGGGGATTGAATAAAAAATAAAATTGTCGACATCGATCATTGTAAAGCCGTGACTGATATTTTTCAGTCGAAATTGTGCAATTTTTTTTACAAACACTGGCCGATAATATTTTTTTTGCGGTAGAGGATGCTTTTTTGTTCGGTGTTGCCATAAAAATTTACAATGTAGGTCGGCTAGGTTTTTTCGTTCGAGCTCAACTGAAGTTGTGTTTCGACCTACACCAGCATGTTTTCATTTGCTAGGCATGGAAAACATTAACCAACCTCGGCTAAAAAACATGATTCCCGATACTGATAAAAAAATGTGAGCAGGCGTCGGCCAGGAAAGTTAACCGATCGAGGTCTAACAAAAATCACCGGGTGATGCCGATCGAACATTTTCTAATAGACATCACCCAAATATTATTCAGGGATTGAATAGAAAATAAAATTGTCGACATCGATCATTGCAAAGCCGTGACTGATATTTTTTAGTCGAAAATTGTGCAAATTTTTTTACAAACATTGGCCGATATTATTTTTTTATGGTAGAAGATGCTTTTTTGTTAGGTGTTGCCGTAAAAATTTACAATGTAGGTCGGCTAGGTTTTTTCGTTCGAGCTCAACCGAAGTTGTGTTTCGACCGACACCAGCATGTTTTCGTTTGCTAGGCATGGAAAACATTAACCAACCTCGTCACAAAATCATGATTCCCCGATACTGATCGCAAAAAATGCTACCCGACGTCTGCTCGGAAAGTTTACCGATTGAGGTTTGAAAAAGAAGTATCACCCGATGATGTCGATGGAACAATTCCTAATAGACATCATCCAAATATTATTCAAGGATTGAATACAAAATACAATAGCCGACATCGGTCGGTATAAAGCCCCGACTGATATTTTCAAGCCGACATTGCGCAATTTTTTTTACAAACGTTGGCCGATAATATTTTTTTACGGTAGAGGATTCTTTTTTGTTCGGTGTTGCCATAAAAATTTACAATGTACCTCGGCTAGGTTTTTTCGTTTGAACTCCACCGAAGTTGTGGTTCGACCGACACCGGCATGTTTTCGTTTGCTAGGCATGCAAACATTAACCAACCTCGGCACAAAATCATGATTCCCCGATAATGATCGAAAAAAATGCTAGCCGACGTCTGCCCGGAAAGTTTACCGATCAAGGTTTGAAAAAGAAGTATCACCCGATGACGCCGATACAACATTTCCTAATAGACATCATCGAAATATTATTCGGGGATTGAATAAAAAATAAAATTGTCGACATCGATCATTGTAAAGCTGTGACTGATATTTTTCAGTCGAAATTGTGCAATTTTTTTACAAACACTGGCCGTTAATATTTTTTTTGCGGTAGAGGATGCTTTTTTGTTCGGTGTTGCCATAAAAATTTACAATGTAGGTCGGCTAGGTTTTTTCGTTCGAGCTCAACTGAAGTTGTGTTTCGACCTACACCAGCATGTTTTCATTTGCTAGGCATGGAAAACATTAACCAACCTCGGCAAAAAAACATGATTCCCCGATACTGATAAAAAAATGTTAGCAGACGTCGGCTAGGAAAGTTAACCAATCGAGGTCTAACAAAAATCACCGGGTGACGCCGATCGAACATTTTCTAATAGACATCACCTAAATATTTTTCGGGGATTGAATAGAAAATAAAATTGTCGACATCGATCATTGTAAAGCCGTGACTGATATTTTTCAGTCGAAAATTGTGCAATTTTTTTTACAAACATTGGCCGATAATATTTTTTTTTGTTAGAGGATGCTTTTTTGTTAGGTGTTGCCGTAAAAATTTACAATGTAGGTCGGCTAGGTTTTTTCGTTCGAGCTCAACCGAAGTTGTGTTTCGACCGACACCAGCATGTTTTCGTTTGCTAGGCATGGAAAACATTAACCAACCTCGGCACAAAATCATGATTCCCCGATACTGATCGCAAAAAATGCTAGCCGACGTCTGCTCGGAAAGTTTACCGATTGAGGTTTGAAAAAGAAGTATCACCCGATGATGTCGATGGAACAATTCCTAATAGACATCATCCAAATATTATTCAAGGATTGAATACAAAATACAATAGCCGACATCGGTCGGTATAAAGCCCCGACTGATATTTTCAAGCCGACATTGCGCAATTTTTTTTACAAACGTTGGCCGATAATA
Organism: Glycine max; assembly: GCF_000004515.6. NCBI lineage: Eukaryota > Viridiplantae > Streptophyta > Magnoliopsida > Fabales > Fabaceae > Glycine > Glycine max. The sequence continues at coordinate 90,738 of NW_024464712.1, forward strand.
TTTTTTTACGGTAGAGGATTCTTTTTTGTTAGGTGTTGCCATAAAAATTTACAATGTACCTCGGCTAGGTTTTTTCGTTTGAACTCAACCGAAGTTGTGGTTCGACCGACACCGGCATGTTTTCGTTTGCTAGGCATGCAAACATTAACCAACCTCGGCACAAAATCATGATTCCCCGATAATGATCGAAAAAAATGCTAGCCGACGTCTGCCTGGAAAGTTTACCGATCAAGGTTTCTAAAAGAAGTATCACCCGATGACGCCGATACAACATTTCCTAATAGACATCATCCAAATATTATTCGGGGATTGAATAAAAAATAAAATTGTCGACATCGATCATTGTAAAGCCGTGACTGATATTTTTCAGTCGAAATTGTGCAATTTTTTTTACAAACGCTGGCCGATAACATTTTTTTACGGTAGACGATGCTTTTTTGTTCGGTGTTGCCATAAAAATTTACAATGTAGGTCGGCTAGGTTTTTTCGTTCGAGCTCAACCGAAGTTGTGTTTCGACCTACACCAGCATGTTTTCATTTGCCAAGCATGGAAAACATTAACCAACCTCGGCAAAAAAACATGATTCCCCGATACTGATAAAAAAATGTTAGCAGACGTCGGCCAGGAAAGTTAACCGATCGAGGTCTAACAAAAATCACCGGGTGACGCCGATCGAACATTTTCTTATAGACATCACCCAAATATTATTCGGGGATTGAATAGAAAATAAAATTGTCGACATCGATCATTGTAAAGCCGTGACTGATATTTTTCAGTAGAAAATTGTGCAATTTTTTTTACAAACATTGGCCAATAATATTTTTTTATGGTAGAGGATGCTTTTCTGTTAGGTGTTGCTGTAAATATTTACAATGTACGTCGGCTATGTTTTGTCGTTCGAGCTCAACCGAAGTTGTGTTTCGACCTACACCAGCATGTTTTCATTTGCCAGGCATGGAAAACATTAATCAACCTCGGCTAAAAAACATGATTCCCGATACTGATAAAAAAATGTGAGCAGGCGTCGGCCAGGAAAGTTAACCGATCGAGGTCTAACAAAAATCACCGGGTGACGCCGATCGAACATTTTCTAATAGACATCACCCAAATATTATTCAGGGATTGAATAGAAAATAAAATTGTCGACATCGATCATTGCAAAGCCGTGACTGATATTTTTTAGTCGAAAATTGTGCAATTTTTTTTACAAACATTTGCCGATAATATTTTTTTATGGTAGAAGATGCTTTTTTGTTAGGTGTTGCCGTAAAAATTTACAATGTAGGTCGGCTAGGTTTTTTCGTTCGAACTCAACCGAAGATGTGTTTCGACCGACACCAGCATGTTTTCGTTTGCTAGGCATGGAAAACATTAACCAACCTCGGCACAAAATCATGATTCCCCGATACTGATCGCAAAAAATGCTAGCCGACGTCTGCTCGGAAAGTTTACCGATTGAATTTTGAAAAAGAAGTATCACCCGATGACATCGATGGAACAATTCCTAATAGACATCATCCAAATATTATTCAAGGATTGAATACAAAATACAATAGCCGACATCGGTCGGTATAAAGCCCGACTGATATTTTCAAGCCAACATTGCGCAATTTTTTTACAAACGTTGGCCGATAATATTTTTTTACGGTAGAGGATTCTTTTTTGTTCGGTGTTGCCATAAAAATTTACAATGTACCTCGGCTAGGTTTTTTCGTTTCAACTCAACCGAAGTTGTGGTTCGACCGACACCGGCATGTTTTCGTTTGCTAGGCATGCAAACATTAACCAACCTCGGCACAAAATAATGATTCCCCAGTAATGATCGAAAAAAATGCTAGCCGACGTCTGCCCGGAAAGTTTACCGATCAAGGTTTGAAAAAGAAGTATCACCCGATGACGCCGATACAACATTTCCTAATAGACATCATCGAAATATTATTCGGGGATTGAATAAAAAATAAAATTGTCGACATCGATCATTGTAAAGCCGTGACTGATATTTTTCAGTCGAAATTGTGCAATTTTTTTTACAAACATTGGCCGATAATATTTTTTTATGGTAGACGATGCTTTTTTGTTAGGTGTTGCCTTAAAAATTTACAATGTAGGTCGGCTAGGTTTTTTCATTCGAGCTCAACCGAAGTTGTGTTTCGACCGACACCAGAATGTTTTCGTTTTGTAGGCATGGAAAACATTAACCAACCTCGGCACAAAATCATGATTCCCCGACACTGATCGAAAAAAATGCTAGCCGACGTCTGCCCGGAAAGTTTACCGATCAAGGTTTGAAAAAAGAAGTATCACCCGAGGACGCCGATCCAACATTTTCTAATAGACATCATCCAAATATTATTCGGGGATTGAATAGAAAATACAATAGCCGACATCGATCGTTGTATAGCCACGGCTGATATTTATCAGCCGACATTGTTCAATTTTTTTTACAAACGTTGGCCGATAATATTATTTTACGGTAGAGGATGCTTTTTTGTTCGGTGTTGCCATAAAAATTTACAATGTAGGTCGACTAGGTTTTTTCGTTCGAGCTCAACCGAAGTTGTGTTTCAACCTACACCACCATGTTTTCATTTGCTAGGCATGGAAAACATTAACCAACCTTGGCACAAAATCATGATTCCCCGATACTGATCGAAAAAAATGCTAGCCGACGTCTGCCCGGAAAGTTTACCGATCAAGGTTTGAAAAAAAAGTATCACCCGATGACGCCGATCCAACATTTCTTAATAGACATCATCCAAATATTATTCAGGGATTGAATAGAAAATAAAATTGTCGACATCGATCATTGAAAAGCCTTGAGTGATATTTTTCAGCCGAAAATGTGCAATTTTTTTACAAACACTGGCCGATAACAATTTTTTACGGTAGAGGATGCTTTTTTGTTCGGTGTTGCTGTAAAAATTTACAATGTAGGTCGACTAGATTTTTTCGTTCGAGCTCAACCGAAGTTGTGTTTCGACCGACACCAGCATGTTTTCGTTTGCTAGGCATGGAAGACATTAACCAAACTCGGCAAAAAAATATTATTCCCCGATACTGATCGAAAAAAAATGCTAGCCGATGTCTGCCCGGAAAGTTTACCGATCCAGGTTTGAAAAAGAAGTATCACCCGATGACGCCGATCGAACATTTCCTAATAGACATCACCCAAATATTATTCAGGGATTGAATAGAAAATACAATAGCCGACATCGATCGTTGTATAGCCACAACTGATATTTTTCAGCCGACATTGTTCAATTTTTTTTTACAAAGGTTGGCCGATAATATTTTTTAACGTAGAGGATGCTTTTTTGTTCGGTGTTGCCGTAAAAATTTACAATGTAGGTCAGCTAGGTTTTTTCGTTCGAGCTCAACCGAAGTTTTGTTTCGATCGACACCAGCATGTTTTCGTTTGCTAGGCATGGAAAACATTAACCAACCTCGGCACAAGATCATGATTCCCCGATACTGATCGAAAAAAATGCTAGCCGACGTCGGCCAGGGAAGTTAACCGATCGAGGTCTAACATAAATCACAGGGTGACGCCGATCGAACATTTTCTAACAGACATCATCCAAATATTATTCGGGAATTGAATAGAAAATAAAATTATCGACATCGATCATTGTAAAGCCGTGACTGATATTTTTCAGTCGAAATTGTAGATGATGCTTTTTTGTTTGGTGTTGCCGTCAAAATTTATAATGTAGGTCGGCTAGGTTTTTTCATTCGAGCTCAACCGAAGTTGTGTTTCGGGCGACACTAGCATGTTTTCATTTGCTAGGCATGGAAAACATTAACCAACCTCGGCAAAAAAACATGATTCCCCGATACTGATCGAAAAAAATGCTAGCCGACGTCTGCCCGGAAAGTTTACCGATCGAGGTTTGAAAAAGAAGTATCACCCGATGACGCCGATCGAACATTTCCTAATAGACATCATCCAAATATTATTCAAGGATTGAATAGAAAATAAAATTGTCGACATCGATCATTGTAAAGTTGTGACTGATATTTTTGAGCCGAAATTGTGCAATATTTTTTACAAATGCTGGTCGATAATATTATTTTATGGTAGACGATGTTTTTTTGTCCTGTGTTGCCGTAAAAAGTTACAATGTAGGTCGACTAGGTTTTTTCGTTCGAGCTCAACCGAAGTTGTGTTACGATCGACACCAGCATGTTTTCATTTGCTAGGCATAAAAAACATTCACCAACCTCGACAAAAGAACATGATTCCCCGATACTGATAAAAAAAAATGCTAGCCGACGTCAGCCAGGAAAGTTTACCGATCGAGGTCTAAAATAAAATCACCGGGTGACACCGATCAAACATTTCCTAATAGACATCATCCAAATATTATTCAGGGATTGAATAGAAAATACAATAACCGACATCGGTCGTTGTAAAGCCGTGACTGATATTTTTTAGTCGAAATTGTGTAATTTTTTTTAGAAACGCTGGCCGATAATATTTTTTTACGGTAGAGGATGCTTTATTGTTCGGTGTTGTCGTAAAAATTTACAATGTAGGTCAGCTAGGTTTTTTCGTTCGAGCTCAACCGAAGTTGTGTTTCAACCTACACCACCATGTTTTCATTTGCTAGTCATGGAAAACATTAACCAACCTCGGCAAAAGAACATGATTCCCCGATACTAATAAAAAAAATGCTAGCCGACGTCTGCTGGGAAAGTTTTCCGATCGAGGTTTGAAACGCTCGGATGTCCAATTGAGTCTCGTAATAGATCGAGACGATCGAAATTGAAATCAGATGCTTGTAGCAAATGCAAACGGCAATAACATTTTACTTGCCCTTGCTCTTGGTCATGTCCTCATCAGAGACGCTCGAAGTTGAAAACAGAAGCTCTGAGCAAATTCACACGACAATAACTTTTTACTCGGATGTCTGATGGAGTCCTGTAATAGATTGAGACGACCGAAATTGATTACGAAAGCTCTGAGCAAATTCAAACGACAATAACTTTTTACTCGGATGTTCGATTGAGTCACGTAATACATCGAAACGCTCGAAATTGAAAACAGAAGCTCTGTGCAAATTCAAACGACAATAAGTTTTTACTCGGATGTCTGATTGAGTCCCGTAAAATATCGAGATGCTCCAAATTGAAAACAGAAGCTCTGAACAAATTCAAACGACAGTAATTTTTTACTCGGATGTCCGATTGAGTCCCGTAATATATCGAGACGCTCGAAATTGAGAATACAAGCTCTAAGCAAATTCAAAAGACAATAACTTTTTACTCGGATGTCCGATTGATTCCCGTAATATATTGAGACGCTCCAAATTGAAAATGGAAGCTCGTAGCAAATTCAAACAACAATAATTTTTTACTCGGATGTCCGATTGAGTCCCGTAATATATTGATACGCTCGAAATTGAAAACAGAAGCTCGTACCAAATTTAAACAACAATAACTTTTTACTCGAATGTCTGATGGAGTCCCGTAATGATATGAACCCTCATGGCACAAGGGCTGACTTAGGATCGTCTAGGATTAAACCTTGATGGAAAATGATGAGAATCATGAAACTGGCTAAATACAGGCTAAAGGCCCAAGTGGAGAAGGACGAAGGCCTAAGTGGAGAAGGACAAAGCCCCCGAGTGGAGAAGGATGAAGGCCCAAGTGGAGAAGGATGAAGGCCCAATGGAGAAGGATGAAGGCCCAGAGACAGAGACACTATCAAGACTATTAATTGTTGCTGAAGGCCCAAATTAATTTAAAGGTCCAAGTTAAATAAGTTTTTAGTTATAATTTATTTTTATTGTAATTTTGGCCCAAACTGTTTAGAAGGTCCATGTCTATTTTTATCTTTTTGTTCAGCTACACTATAAGTATTTGTTTTTGTTTTGAATAAAAAAGGGACTTTTGGGGCATTTGATAAAATTGGGTGAGAGTTTCTCTCTGGGTTCCTTGTTGAACCAATTATCAGACTTATCAAGGTAATCCTTGTGGCGTCTATCCTGACTTATCTTTCTTCACCGGAAGTGGCGTCTACCCGGACTTATCTTCCTTCACGGGAAGTGGCGTCTACCAAGACTTATCTTCCTTCACCGGAAGTGGCGTCATCCAAACCTTCGTAGCCTGTATCAAACGATCCGCTCCTACTCAGGTTCGCATCATTTGGTATCAGAGCTTCGACTCTTGATACAGGTTCTATCCTATCCTATCCTATTTTTTTTCTTCGCAATTTGTCTAGGTTCGTGTTTTTGTCCTTGTTCTGTTATTTGCGTTCTTGTTCTTGTTCTTGTTCTTGTCAAATGATGAGAATCATGAAACTGGCCAAATACAGTCTAAAGGCCCAAGTGGAGAAGGACGAAGGCCCAAGTGGAGAAGGACAAAGCCCCCGAGTGGGGAAGGATGAAGGCCCAAGTGAAGAAGGATGAAGGCCCAGAGGCAGAGACACTATCAAGACTATTAATTGTTGCTGAAGGCCCAAACTAATTTGAAGGCCCAAGTTAAATAAGTTTTTAATTATAATTTATTTTTATTGTAATTTTGGCCCAAACTGTTTAGAAGGCCCATGTCTATTTTTATCTTTTTGTTCAGCTACACTATAAGTATTGGTTTTTGTTTTGAATAAAAAAACTTTTGGCATTTGACAAAATTTGGTGAGAGTTTCTCTCTGGGTTCCATGTTGAACCAATTATCAGACTTATCAAGGTAATCCTTGTGGCGTCTACCCTGACTTATCTTCCTTCACCGGAAGTGGCATCTACCCAGACTTATCTTCCTTCACTGGAAGTGGCGTCTACCCTGACTTATCTTCCTTCACTGGAAGTGGCGTCATCCAAATCTTCGTAGCCTGTATCAAGTGATCCGTTCCTAGTCAGGTTCACATCATCTGGTATCAGAGCTTCGGCTCTTGATACAGGTTCTATCCTATCCTATCCTTTTTTTTTCTTTTTTTTGGTGATTTGTCCTTGTTTCGTTCTTGTTTGCGTCTTGTTGCGTTCTTGTTTGTGTCTTTGTTTCGTTCTTGTTCTTGTCACGTTTTTTGTTTTTGTTCTTGTTTCTTGTATCTTTTAGACTTTGTTTTAAAAAAAATGCTGTTTGAGTTCTGTTTCAAGTAAAAAAAAAAAAAGTTGCAGAATTTTTATTTTATTTTATTTTAAAAAAAAAAAGAGAAGAAAAGAAGAAAAAAAAGTGGGTGTTTGATCTTTGAACACGAAATTGAGGCATTTAGAGGTGTTTTTTTTGGAAAGAAAATCGTGGATCAAGTCCCCTTTTCTAGATTCTCCTCTGAATTCTGAGCGTTTTGATATATAGTGGGCCTCAAACAGACAACCGTAGCAAAAGTTATGAGCATTTGAAGTTTACTTGTCATATCTGGTATCCTATCTATTATCTTATTTGTTATCATATCTGTTATCCAAATTAAATCTAATTTGTTATCCAAATCTGATCTGTTATCCAAATCAAATCAAATCAAAATTTGTTATCCAAATCAAATCAAGTCTAGTTTGTTATCCAAATCAAATCCAATCTGTTATCCAAATCAAGTCTAATCTGTTATCCAAATCAAATCTAAATCCAAATCAAGTCTAATCCATTACCCAAAATCAAATCTGATTTGTTATCCAAATTAAATCTGCTACACAGTCTGTGATAATTAAACTGTCTTTCCTGTTATATACCTTGTGTGTCTAATTTGATTCATCCAGGAACTTAAGAGGGAGTGAGTGGTAAAAGGCAAGAGTGAAAACATCACACAAAAGCCTATATTGAGAGCATCAAACACGCGTGAACTACCATTAAAGAGAGAAACACGTGAGTAGAGTGTGGTGAGGTCCTGAATTTTTATTTTTTTAATTTACTGCAAAATTCTTTGTTCCTTAATCATGGCAAGAGCTGGTGACAATGGTGGTGTATATCATCAACTGGACGAATCTCAGCGCTTATTTCTGGACGCGTGGACTACACAAATGCAACGTTTGTTGAACCGTAACAAAGAAGAGCCCTACAGACGAATAGTCAAATCTTCCTTGTTTATACTCTTAAACCTCTATCCCCTAGAAAAGTGTGTGATGACCAAATCAGAATGAGAGAAAAGAGAGAACAAGAGAAAAAAAATAGTGAGGCTCCACAAAGGAATATGAAAAAGAAGAGTGATACACCCGAGGAAAAGAGTGATACACAAAAGAGAGAGAGTGATAATTCTAATCAGTTAACTATTTATGTTTCTCCTAGTGTTCAACCCTTATTGCAGGAATTTAAAGATGTCTTTTCCAAGGAGATTCCTCATGGACTGCCACCTTCAAGAAGCATAGAACATCAAGTTGATCTCCTTCTAGAAGCTTCATTGCCTAACAAGCCAACTTACAACAGCAAGCCCCAAGAGACTCAGCATAAGGATGCACAGGTCAAAGTTGAGTATGTGAAAAGATTGTATGACCAAGTGAAGGTGCAAATTGCAAAGAAGAATGAAAGTTATACTAAGCAAGCCAACAAGAAAAGGAAGGAAGTGGTACTTGAACCTGGTGATAATCTTGGACATTTGAGGACAAATGTTTTCCAAGAAGGAGGGAATGATGAGAATCATGAAACTGGCCAAATACAGGCTAAAGGCCCAAGTGGAGAAGGACGAAAGCCTAAGTGGAGAAGGATGAAGGCCCAAGTGGAGAAGGATGAAGGCCTAAGTGGAGAAGGATGAAGGCCCAGAGGCAGAGACACTATCAAGACAATTAATTGTTGCTAAAGGCCCAAACTAATTTGAAGGCCCAAGTTAAATATGTTTTTAATTATAATTTATTTTTATTGTAATTTTGGCCCAAACTGTTTAGAAGACCCATGTTTATTTTTATCTTTTTGTTCAGCTACACTATAAGTATTGGTTTTTGTTTTGAATAAAAAAACTTTTGGCATTTGATAAAATTTGGTGAGAGTTTCTCTCTGGGTTCCTTGTTGAACCAATTATCAGACTTATCAAGGTAATCCTTGTGGCTTCTACCCAGACTTATCTTCCTTCACTGGAAGTGGCGTCTACCCAGACTTATCTTCCTTCACTGGAAGTGGCGTCTTGATGCAATCCTACCCCCAAGGGCATTGGATAGAAGACTCCAAGAAGATTGGGCCAAAAATGCAAGAGAAGGCCCTAGGGTTCTCATGAGCCTTAGGGTAGATTTCGGGCCCATGGGCTAAGTATGAGCCCACTTATCTTTGTACATATTAGATTAAGGTTTCATTAATTTTGGGCCTTGTATTTAGGGCTCCATAATGTAGGTAGGGTACCCTAGAAATATAGGATTTTTCAGCCCTTGTATTTTAGGGCACCTAGAGTAGTTTTTGTATTAGGGTTAGTTTTGTAATTTCACATGCACTAAGTGGATATTTGATGTGTGTGGTTGGAAATAAATTTAATTGAATTGGTAGAAGCCCAATCCAATTAAATTTTAGAGGGGGAGGTGAGCATTTGCTTACTACACCCCATTGCCACATCATATAGTCACACTTTGTGCATGTCCTTCATGCTTTTCATGCCTCATGACACCTAAGCACACTTAGTGGAGAATCTTGGAATTGATCTTGGATTAGTGGGCTGAACCATAACTAAAATTCACTAATCATAATTAGTGAAATTTTGGCTCCAAAGTTTGGCTCCACAAATTCAATTTCAAATTCAAGTGAAATTTGAATTTCCCTCCAATTTTGTGTGACACTTAGGCTATAAATAGAGGTCATGTGTGTGCATTTTTTTGGAACTTTGATCATTTGAATATTAAACTTCAGATCTCAAAGCTCATTTAGAGCACAAAATTTCGTGCTCTTCTCTCCCTCTCCCTTCATTCATCTCCTTCTTCCTCCAAGCTCTTATCCATGGCCTCCTATGGTGGTGAGCTTCTTCTAGACTCATCTTCTCCTTGAAGTGGCGTCTCCTCTCTCTCTTCCTTTCTCCATTCCGCTGCCATTCATCTTCCAAGAAGCAAAGGAATCCATTGATGAAGAAGATCCTAGGCCTACAAGCTCCAATGGAGCTTGCATCACGTCTACCCAGACTTATCTTCCTTCACGGGAAGTGGCGTCTACCCTGACTTATCTTCCTTCACCGGAAGTGGCGTCATCCAAATCTTTGTAGCCTGTATCAAGCGATCCACCCCGTAAGGTTCACATCAGAAAATGTGGAAATTGATTAAGGAAAGGATGGAAAATAAGGTGGTTAATTTCGTGGGTCTTAATAAGGTGGTTCTTGGCATAAAATGAATGAATGGGATGGTAAAACGTAGGTTAAGTGGTGGCTGGACAGAAATATAGAAATGGCAATAATTGAAGCTACAGGGATCCAAATGAGGTGATTCCAAAACGAGGTGAAAGGTCTCGTTTTGAAATTCAATTTAGGCTCAAGAATCACTTAATTTGAATGCGTAAAATGGAAGTTATGGCCACGAGATAATTCTGGGCAGAGGTGGATTTTCTGGAATTGTGGTTTGAAAGAACAAGGGTGAAGATGAAAGGAAGGAAAGAATCACTCTTTCCAGCGAGGGCAACACACAAAGGTTGTGAAAGTCCTTTGATACAGCCAGGGTGTTCTTGAATCACTCAAGAATTTAGGAGAATCACTCACTAAGATAAAAGAGATAAACTCTAATTTTCTGAATAAAACTCAACTTGTGTTTATTGATAAAATGGTTCAGCTTATATAGAAGCTTTACAGCAGATTTTAGTAATGACCCACTAACCTAGAATTAAAATAACTTAATGCCATTAACCTAGGGAATTAAAAAAACTTAATGGCTGAGTGTAACTGAAATTGTGGCAACCAAAAGTCACCCCAACAGCCAACAAGTCAGCCACCATTTGGTCTCCCAAAAGGCTGATGCCTAGGTTGTCAATTGGGCCCTTATTACAACTTGAACTAAACCTAACTAAAGCCCTTTTAATTGATTAACCCAAAACATATTTTTGGTCAGCCAACTTTACAAGGATTGGGCCATTATTTAGACAAACTAAACACTCTAAAATTGAGACAAAGTGGTGTCATTTAGTCCTCCTCCATTTGGGCCATGATACAACTCACAACCTTGGACTTTTCTCCTTGAAACTTGGGCTTGTATTCAAATAGTATGGATAACACTTGTTGAAGAGCTTCCTTGGCTTTCCTTGCTCTAGCCCTTGTCATAGGTCCTCCAAGTCCTTCAAGTGGATCCTTGCCCTTGCTCTTGGTCATGTCCTCATCACGTAATATATCGAGACGCTCGAAGTTGAAAACAGAAGCTCTGAGCAAATTCAAACGACAATAACTTTTTACTCGGAAGTCCGATGGAGTCCTGTAATAGATTGAGACGATCGAAATTGATTACCGAAGCTCTGAGCAAATTCAAACGACAATAACTTTTTACTCAAATGTCCGATTGAGTCCATAAGATATCGAGATGCTCGTAATTGAAAACAGAAGTTATGAGCAAAATCTAACGACAATAACTTTTTACTAGGATGTCCGATTGTGTACCGCAATATATCGAGATGCTCGTAATTGAAAACAGAAGCTCTAAACAAATTTAAACGACAATAAATTTTTACTCTGATGTCCGATTGAGTCCCGTAATATATCGAGACACTCGTAGTTGAAAATGAAAGCTTGTAACAAATGCAAACCGCAATAACTTTTAACTCGGATGTCCGATTGAGTCCCGTAATAGAAAGAGACGATTGAAATTGAAAACAAAAGCTCTGAGCAAATTCAAACGATAATAACTTTTTACTGGGATGTCCGATCGAGTCCCGTAATATATCGAGACACTCGAAATTGAGAATACAAGATCTGAGCAAATTCAAACGACAATAACTTTTTACTTGGATGTCCGATTGAGTTCCGTATATATTGAGACGCACCAAATTGAAAACGGAGGCTCGTAGCAAATTCAAACGACAATTATTTTTTACTCGGATGTCCGATTGAGTCCCGTAATATATCGAGACGCTCGAAATTGAAAACAGAAGCTCGTACCAAATTCAAATGACAATAACATTATACTCGAATGTCTGATGGACACCCGTAATAGTTCGAGATGCTCGAAATTGAAAACAAAAGCTCTGAGCAAATTCAAACGACAATAACTTTTTACTTGGATGTCCGATTGAGTTCCGTAATATATTGAGACACACCAAATTGAAAACGGAGGCTCGTAGCAAATTCAAACGACAATTATTTTTTACTCGGATGTCCGATTGAGTCCCGTAATATATCGAGACGCACGAAATTGAAAACAGAAGCTCGTACCAAATTCAAATGACAATAACTTTATACTCGAATGTCTGATGGACACCCGTAATAGTTCGAGATGCTCGAAATTGAAAACAAAAGCTCTGAGCAAATTCAAACGACAATAACTTTTTACTCGGATGTCCGATGGAGTCTCGTAATAGATTGAGACGATCGAAATTGATTACCGAAGCTCTGAAAAAATTCAAACGACAATAACTTTTTTCTCGGATGTCCGATTAAGACCCGTAATATATCGAGACGTTCGTAATTGAAACAGAAGCTCTGAACAAATTCTAACGACAATAACTTTTTACTCCGATGTTCGATTGAGTCCAGTAATATATCGAGATTATCGTAGTTAAATGCGGAAGCTCGTAGCAAATGCAAACCGAAATTACTTTTAACTCGGATGTCCAATTGAGTCTCGTAATAGATCGAAACGATTGAAATTGAAATCAGATGCTTGTAGCAAATGCAAACGGCAATAACATTTTACTCGGATGTTCGATTGAGTCACGTAATACATCGAAACGCTCAAAATTGAAAACAGAAGCTCTGTGCAAATTCAAACGACAATAAGTTTTTACTCGGATGTCCGATTGAGTCCCGTAATATACCGAGACGCTTGAAATTGAAAACGGAAGCTTGTACCAAATACAAACGACAATAATATTTTACTCGGATGTCCGATTGAGTCCCGTAATATATCGAGATGCTCGAAATTGAGAATAGAAGCTCTGAGAAAATTCAAACGACAATAACTTTTTACTCGGATGTCCGATTGAGTCCCGTAATATATCGATACGCTTGAAATTGAAAACGGAAGCTGGTACCAAATTCAAACGACAATAATTTTTTACTCAGATGTCCGATGGAGTCCCGTAATATATTGAGATGCTCGAAATTGAGAATAGAAGCTCTGAGCAAATTCAAACGACAATAACTTTTTACTCGGATGTCCGATTGAGTCCCGTAATATACTGAGACGCTCCAAATTGAAAATGGAAGCTCGTAGCAAATTTAAACGACAATAATTTTTAACTTGGATGTCCGATTGAGTCCCGTAATATATTGAGACGCTCGAAATTGAAAACGGAAGCTTGTACCAAATTCAAACGACAATAACCTTTTACTCGAATGTCCGATGGAGTCCTGTAATATATCGAGACGCTCGAAGTTGAAAACAGAAGCTCTGAGCAAATTGAAACGACAATTACTTTTTACTCGGATGTCCGATGGAGTCCTGTAATAGATTGAGACGATCGAAATTGATTACCGAAGCTCTAAGCAAATTCAAACGACAATAACTTTTTACTCTGATGTCCGATGGAGTCCTGTAATAGATTGAGACAATCGAAATTGATTACCGAAGCTCTAAGCAAATTCAAACGACAATAACTTTTTACTCAGATGTCCGTTTGAGTCCCGTAATATATTGAGACGCTCCAAATTGAAAACAGAAGCTCTGAGCAAATTCAAACGACAATAACTTTTTACACGGATGTCCGATTGAGTTCCGTAATATATTGAGACGCTCCAAACTGAAAATGGAAGCTCGTAGCAAATTCAAACGACAATAATTTTTTACTCGAATTTCCAATTGAGTCCTGTAATATATCGAGACGCTCAAAATTGAAAACAGAAGCTCATACCAAATTCAAACGATAATAACATTTTACTCGAATGTCCGATGGAGACCCGTAATATATCAAGATGCTCTAAATTGAAAACAGAAGCTCTTAGAAAATACAAATGACAATAACTTTTTACTTGGATGTCCGATGGAGTCCCGTAATATATTGAGATGCTTGTAATTGAAAACAGAAGCTCTGAACAAATTCAAACGACAGTAATTTTTTACTCGGATGTCCGATTGAGTCCCATAATATAACGAGACGCTCGAAATTGAAAACAGAAGCTCTCAGCAAATTCAAACGACAATAACTTTTTACTCGGATGTCCGATTGATTCCCGTAATATATTGAGATGCTCCAAATTGAAAACGGAAGCTCGTAGCAAATTCAAACAACAATAATTTTTTACTCGGATGTCCGATTGAGTCCCGTAATATATTGAGACGCTCGAAATTGAAAATGGAAGCTCGTACCAAATTCAAACAACAATAACTTTTTACTCGAATGTCTGATGGAGTCCCGTAATATATCGAGACGCTCGAAGTTGAAAACAGAAGCTCTGAGCAAATTTAAACGACAATAACTTTTTACTCGGATGTCCGATGGAGTCCTGTAATAGATTGAGACGATCGAAATTGATTACCGAAGCTCTGAGCAAATTCAAACGACAATAACTTTTTACTCGGATGTCTGATTGAGTCCCGTAAGATATCGAGATGCTCGTAATTGAAAACAGAAGCTCTGAACAAATTCAAATGACAGTAATTTTTTACTCGGATGTCCGATTGAGTCCCGTAATATATCGAGACGCTCAAAATTGAGAATACAAGCTCTAAGCAAATTCAAAAGACAATAACTTTTTACTCAGATGTCCGATTGATTCCCGTAATATATTGAGACTCTCCAAATTGAAAACGGAAGCTCGTAGCAAATTCAAACAACAATAATTTTTTACTCAGATGTCCGATTGAGTCCCGTAATATATTGAGACGCTCGAAATTGAAAACAGAAGCTCGAACCAAATTCAAACAACAATAACTTTTTACTCGAATGTCTGATGGAGTCCCGTCATATATCGAGACGCTCGAAGTTGAAAACAGAAGCTCTGAGCAAATTGACACGACAATAACTTTTTACTCGGATGTCCGATGGAGTCCTGTAATAGATTGAGACGATCGAAATTGATTACCGCAGCTCTGAGCAAATTCAAACGACAATAACTTTTTACTCGGATGTCCGATTGAGTCCCGTAAGACATCGAGATGCTCGTAATTGAAAACAGAAGCTCTAAACAAATTCAAACAGCATTAATTTTTTACTCGGATGTCCGATTGAGTCCCGTAATATATCGAGACACTCGAAATTGAAAATGAAAGCTCGTACCAAATTCAAATGACAAGAAATTTTTACTCGAATGTCCGATTGAGTCACATAATATATCGAGACGCTCAAAATTGAAAACAGAAGCTCTGAGAAAATTCAAACGACAATAACTTTTTACTCAGATGTCCGATGGAGTCCTGTAATAGATTAAGACGATCGAAATTGGTTACCGAAGCTCTGAGCAAATTCCAACGGCAATAAAATTTTACTTGGTTGTCCGATTAAGTCCCATAATATATCGAGACGCTCAAAATTGAAAACAAAACCTATGAGCAAAATCTAACAACAACAGTTTTTTACTCGGATGTCCGATTGAGTCCCGTAATATATCGAGACGCTCAAAATTGAGAATACAAGCTCTAAGCAAATTCAAAAGACAATAACTTTTTACTCAGATGTCCGATTGATTCCCGTAATATATTGAGACGCTCCAAATTGAAAACGGAAGCTCGTAGCAAATTCAAACAACAATAACTTTTTACTCGAATGTCTGATGGAGTCCCGTCATATATCGAGACGCTCGAAGTTGAAAACAGAAGCTCTGAGCAAATTCACACGACAATAACTTTTTACTCGGATGTCCGATGGAGTCCTGTAATAGATTGAGACGATCGAAATTGATTACCGCAGCTCTGAGCAAATTCAAACGACAATAACTTTTTACTCGGATGTCCGATTGAGTCCCGTAAGACATCGAGATGCTCGTAATTGAAAACAGAAGCTCTAAACAAATTCAAACAGCATTAATTTTTTACTCGGATGTCCGATTGAGTCCCGTAATATATCGAGACACTCAAAATTGAAAATGAAAGCTCGTACCAAATTCAAATGACAAGAAATTTTTACTCGAATGTCCGATTGAGTCACATAATATATCGAGACGCTCAAAATTGAAAACAGAAGCTCTGAGAAAATTCAAACGACAATAACTTTTTACTCAGATGTCCGATGGAGTCCTGTAATAGATTAAGACGATCGAAATTGGTTACCGAAGCTCTGAGCAAATTCCAACGGCAATAAAATTTTACTTGGTTGTCCGATTAAGTCCCATAATATATCGAGACGCTCAAAATTGAAAACAAAACCTATGAGCAAAATCTAACAACAACAGTTTTTTACTCGGATGTCCGATTGAGTCCCGTAATATATCGAGACGCTCCAAATTGAAAACGGAAGCTCAGAATAAATTCTAACGACAATAACTTTTTACTCTGATGTCCGGTTGAGTCTCGTAATATATCGAGACACTCGTAGGTTAAAGCGGAAGCTCGTGGCAAATGCAAACCGCAATAACTTTTAACTCGGATGTACGATTGAGTACCGTAATAGATCGAGACGATTGAAATTGAAATCAGAAGCTTGTAGCAAATGCAAATGGCAATAACGTTTTACTCTGATGTTCGATTGAGTCACGTAATACATCGAAACGCTCGAAATTGAAAACAGAAGCTCTGTGCAAATTCAAACGACAATACATTTTTACTCGGATGTCCGATTGAGTCTCGTAATATATCGAGACACTCGAAATTGAGAATAAAAGCTCTGAACAAATTCAAACGACAATAACTTTTTACTCGGATGTCCGATTGAGTCCAGTAATATATCTAGACACTCGAAATTGAGAACAGAAGAGCTGAGCAAATTCAAACGACAATAACTTTTTACTCGGATGTCCGATGGAGTCCCGAGCGTCTCGATATATTATGCGCCTTAATTGGACATCCGAGTTAAAAGTTATGACAATTTTAATTGCTCAAGAGCTTCCATTGTTCAATTTCGAGCGTCTCGATATATTATGCGCCCGAATCGGACCTCCGTGTGAAAGTTATGACTATTTAAATTTCTTGTGAGCATCTGTAGTTCAATTTCGAGCGTCTCGATATATTATGGGCCTGAATCTGACATCCGAGTTAAAAGTTATGACCATTTGAATTTCTCGAGAGCTTCCGTTGTTCAATTTCGAGCTTCTCTATATGTGATGTGCCTAAATCGGTCATCCGAGTTAAAAGTTATGACCATTTGAATTTCTCAAGAGCTTCCGTTGCTCAATTTCGAGCGTCTCGATATATTATGCGCCTGAATCGGACCTCTGAGTGAAAAGTTATGACCATTCGAATTGCTCAAGAGCTTCCCTTGTTCAATTTCAAGCGTCTCGATAGTTATCTGCCTGAATCAGACCTCCGAGTTAAAAGTTATGACCATTTGAATTTCTCGAGAGCTACCGTTGTTCAATTTCGAGCGTCTCGATATATTATGCACCTGAATCGGACCTCCGTTTGAAAAGTTATGACCATTTGAATTTCTCGAGAGGTACCGTTGTTCAATTTCGAGCGACTCGATATATTATGCACCTGAATCAGACCTCCATGTGAAATGTTATGACCATTTGAATTTCTCGAGAGCTTCCGTTGTTCAATTTCGAGCGTCTCGATATATTATGCTCCTGAATCGGACCTCCGAGTTAACAGTTATGACCATTTGAATTGCTCAAGAGCTTTCAATGTTCAATTTCGAGCGTCTCGATATATTATACGCCAGAATCGGAACTCCGTGTGAAAAGTTATGACCATTTGAATTTCTCGTGAGCTTCCGTTGTTCAATTTCTACTATCTCGATATATTATGCGCCTGAGTCGGACCTCCGAGTGAACAGTAATGACCATTTGACTTTCTCGAGAGCTACCGTTGTTCAATTTTGAGCTTCTCGATATATTATGCACCTGAATCGGACCTTCATGTGAAAAGTTATGACCATTTGAATTTCTCGAGAGCTTCTGTTGTTCAATTTCGAGCGTCTCGATATATTATGCGCCTAAATTGGACATTCGAGTTAAAAGTTATGACAATTTGAATTGCTCAAGAGCTTCCATTGTTCAATTTCGAGCATCTTGATATATTATGCGCCCGAATTGGACCTCCGTGTGAAAAGTTATGACTATTTAAATTTCTCGTGAGCATCTGTAGTTTAATTTCGAGCATCTCGATATATTATGCGCCCGAATCGGACGTCCTAGTGAAAAGTTATGACTATTTAAATTTCTCGAGAGCTTCCATTGTTCAATTTCGAGCGTCTCTATATATTATGCGCCTGAATCTGACATCCGAGTAAAAAGTTATGACCATTTGAATTTCTCGAGAGCTTCCGTTGTTCAATTTCGAGCGTCTCTATATATTATGCGCCTGAATCTGACATCCGAGTTAAAAGTTATGACTATTTGAATTTCTCGAGAGCTTCCGTTGTGATGTGAACCTGAGTAGGAGCGGATCGCTTGATACAGGCTACGAAGGTTTGGATGACGCCACTTCCAGTGAAGGAAGATAAGTCTGGGTAGACGCCACTTCCGGTGAAGGAAGATAAGTCTGGGTAGACGCCACAAGGATTACCTTGATAAGTCTGATAATTGGTTCAACAAGGAACCCAGAGAGAAACTCTCACCAAATTTTATCAAAATGCCAAAAGTTTTTTTTTTTATTCAAAACAAAAACCAATACTTATAGTGTATCTGAACTAAAAGATAAAAATAGACATGGGCCTTCTAAATAGTTTGGGCCAAAATTACAATAAATAAAAATTATAACTAAAAAATATATTTAACTTGGGCCTTCAGCAACAATTAATTGTCTTGATAGTGTCTCTGCCTCTGGGCCTTCATCCATCTCCACTTGAGCCTTCATCCTTCTCCACTTGGGGGCTTTGTCCTTCTCCACTTAGGCCTCCGTCCTTCTCCACTTGGGCCTTTAGCCTGTATTTGGCCAGTTTCATGATTCTCATCATTCCCTCCTTCTTGGAAAACATTTGTCCTCAAATGTTCAGGATCATCACCGGGTTCAAGTACCACTTCCTTCCTTTTCTTGTTGGCTTGCTTGGCATTGCTTTCATTCTTCTTTGCAATTTGCACCTTCACTTGGTCATACAATCTTTTCTCATACTCAACTTTGACCTGTGCATCCTTATGTTGAGTCTCTTGGGGCTTGCTGTTGTAAGTTGGCTTGTTAGGCAATGAAGCTTCTAGAAGGAGATCAACTTGATGTTCTATGCTTCTTGAAGGTGGCAGTCCATGAGGAATCTCCTTGGGAAAGACATCTTTAAATTCCTGCAATAAGGGTTGAACACTAGGAGAAACATAAATAGTTAACTGATTAGAATTATCACTCTCTCTCTCTTGTGTATCACTCTTTTCCTCGGGTGTATCACTCTTCTTTTTCATATTCCTTTGTGGTGCCTCACTATTTTCTTTCTCTTGTTCTCTCTTTTCTCCCATTCTGATTTGGTCATCACACACTTCTCTAGGGGATAGAGGTTTAAGAGTAAACAAGGAAGATTTGGTCAACAAACGTTGCATTTGTGTAGTCCACGCGTCCAGAAATAAGCGTTGAGATTCATCCAGTTGATGATATACACCACCATTGTCACCAGCTCTTGCCATGATTAAGGAACAAAGAATTTTGCAGTAAATTAAAAAAAATTCAGGACCTCACCACACTCTACTCACGTGTTTCTCTCTTTAATGGTAGTTCACTCGTGTTTGATGCTCTCAATATAGGCTTTTGTGTGATGTTTTCACTCTTGCCTTTTACCACTCACTCCCTCTTAAGTTCCTGGATAGACCGAATTAGACACACAAGGTAATATAAAATAAAAGGAAAGACAATAGAATTATCAGAGTAACAGATTTGATTTGGGATAACAACTTGGACTTGATTTGGATAGCAGATTGGATTTGATTTGGATAACAGATTAGATTTGGATAACAAATCTGATTTGGATAAATTTTTTTGATTTGATTTGAGTTGGATAATAGATCAGATTTGGGATAACAAATTAGATTTAATTTGGATAACAGATATGATAACAAATAAGATAACAGATAGGATAACAGATAAGATAACAGATATGACAACTAAAATTCAAATGCTCATAACTTTTGCTACGGTTGTCTGTTTGAGGCCCACTATATATCAAAACGCTCAGAATTCAGAGGAGAATCTAGATAAGGGGATTTGTTCCACGATTTTCTTTCAAAAAAAAACACCTCTAAATGCCTCAATTTCGTGTTCAAAGATCAAACACCCACTTTTTTTTTTTCAAATTTTTTTTGCAATTTTTTTTGACACAGTGTGAAAGACACAAGAAACAAGAACAAGGACGTGACAAGAACAAGAACGAAAATAACAGAACACAATACGCAAACAAAAACGAAACAAGATGTAAACAAGAACGCAAATAACAGAACAAGGACAAAAACACGAACCTAGACAAATTACAAAGAAAAAAAAAATAGGATAGGATAGGATAGAACCTGTATCAAGAGCCGAAGCTCTGATACCAGATGATGTGAACCTGAGTAGGAGCGGATCGCTTGATACAGGCTACGGAGGTTTGGATGACGCCACTTCCGGTGAAGGAAGATAAGTCAGGGTAGACGCCACTTCCGGTTAAGGAAGATAAGTCAGGGTAGACGCCACTTCCGGTGAAGGAAGATAAGTCAGGGTAGACGCCACTTCCAATGAAGGAAGATAAGTCTGGGTAGACGCCAACCTTACGGGGCGGATCGCTTGATACAGGCTACGAAGGTTTGGATGACGCCACTTCCAGTGAAGGAAGATAAGTCATGGTAGACGCCACTTCCAGTGAAGGAAGATAAGTCTGGGTAGACGCCACAAGGATTACCTTGATAAGTCTGATAATTGGTTCAACAAGGAACCCAGAGAGAAACTCTCACCAAATTTTATCAAAATGCCAAAAGTTTTTTTTTTTATTCAAAACAAAAACCAATACTTATAGTGTATCTGAACTAAAAGATAAAAATAGACATGGGCCTTCTAAATAGTTTGGGCCAAAATTACAATAAATAAAAATTATAACTAAAAAATATATTTAACTTGGGCCTTCAGCAACAATTAATTGTCTTGATAGTGTCTCTGCCTCTGGGCCTTCATCCATCTCCACTTGAGCCTTCATCCTTCTCCACTTGGGGCTTTGTCCTTCTCCACTTAGGCCTCCGTCCTTCTCCACTTGGGCCTTTAGCCTGTATTTGGCCAGTTTCATGATTCTCATCACGTTGTTCAATTTCGAGCGTCTCGATATATTATGCGCCTTAATCGGACATCCGAGTTAAAATTTACGACAATTTGAATTTCTCGAGAGCTTCCGTTGTTCAATTTCGAGCGACTCGATATATTATCCGCCTATATCTGACATCCGCGATAAAAGTTATGACCATTTGAATTTCTCGAGAGCTTCCGTTGTTCAATTTCGAGCGTCTCGATATATTATGCGCCTGAATCGGACATCCGAGTAAAAATTTACGAAAATTTGAATTTCTGGTGAGCTTTCGTTATTCATTTTCGAGCGTCCCAATATGTGATGCGCCTGAATCGGACATCCGAATGAAAAGTTATGACCATTTGAATTTCTCGAGAGCTGCCGTTGTTCAATTTCGAGCGTCTCGATATATTATGCGCCTGAATCTGACCTCCGTTTGAAAAGTTATGAGCATTTGAATTTCTCGAGAGCAACCGTTGTTCAATTTTGAGCGACTCGATATATTATGCACCTGAATCGGACCTCAATGTGAAAAGTTATTACCATTTGCATTTCTCGAGAGCTTCCGCTGTTCAATTTTGAGCAACTTGACAAATTATGCACCTGAATCGGACCTCCGAGTGAAAAGTTATGACCAATTGAATTTCTCGATAGCTTCCATTGTTGAAATCCGAGCGTCTCAATATATTGTGCGTCTGAATCGGACCTCCGAGTTAAAAGTTATGACCATTTGAATTTCTCGAGAGCTTCCGTTGTTCAATTTCGAGCGTCTCGATATATTATGCGCCTGAATCGGACCTCCGAGTGAAAAATTATGACCATTTGAATTTCTTGAGAGCTTCCGTTGTTCAATTTCGAGCTTCTCTATATGTGATGCGCCTAAATCGGTCATCCTAGTTAAAAGTTATGACCAATGGAATTTCTTAAGAGCTTCAGTTGTTCAATTTCGACTGTCTCGATATATTATGTGCTGAATCGGACCTTCGAGTTAAAAGTTATGACCAATTGAATTTCGCGAGAGCTTCCGTTGTTCAATTTCGAGCATCTCTACATATTATGCGCCGAATCGGACATCCGTGTGAAAAGTTATGACCATTTGAATTTCTCGAGAGATTCCGTTGTTAAATTTCGAGCGTCTCGACATATTATGCGCCCGAATCGGACATCCGTGTGAAAAGTTATGACCATTTGAATTTCTCGAGTCCTTCCGTTGTTCAATTTTGAACGTCTCGATATATTATGCGTCTGAATCGGACCTCCAAGTTAAAAGTTATGACCATTTGAATTTCTCGAGAGCTTCCGTTGTTCAATTTCGAGCGTCTCGATATATTATGCGCCTGAATCGGACCTCCGAGTGAAAAATTATGACCATTTGAATTTCTCGAGAGCTTCCGTTGTACAATTTCGATCGTCTCGATATATTATGCGCCTCAATTGGACATCCGAGTTAAAAGTTATGACAATTTGAATTGCTCAAGAGATTCCATTGTTCAATTTCGAGCGTCTCGATATATTATGCGCCCGAATCGGACCTCCGTGTGAAAAGTTATGACTATTTAAATTTCTTGTGAGCTTCTGTAGTTCAATTTCGAGCGTCTCGGAAGAAAACTTGATTCACCGATACTGATCGAAAAAAATGCTAGCCGACGTTGACGAGGAAAGATCAACGATCATGGTTTAAAAAAGAAGCATCACCGGATGACGCCGATCGAACATTTCCTATTAGACATCATCCAAATATTATTCAGGGATTGAATAGAAAATCCAATAACCGACATCGGTCGTTGTATAGTCGCAACTGATATTTTCCTGCCGACATTGCACAATTTTTTTTACAAACGCCGGCCGATAATATTTTTTTACGGTAGAGGATGCTTTTTTGTTCGGTGTTGCCGTAAAAATTTTCAATGTACGTCGGCTAGGTTTTTTCGTTTGAGCTCAACCGAAGTTGTGGTTCGACCGACACCGGCATGTTTTCATTTGCTCACCAACTAAAACATTAGCCCAGCTCGAAAGAAAACTTGATTCACCGATACTGATCGAAAAAATGCTAGCTGATGTCGACGAGGAAAGATCAACGATCTAGGTTTAAAAAGAAGCATCACCGGATGACGCCGATCGAACATTTCCTATTAGACATCATCCAAATATTATTCAGGGATTGAATAGAAAATACAATAGCCGACATCGGTCGATGTAAAGCCCCGACTGATATTTTTCAGCCGACATTGCGCAATTTTTTTTACAAACGTTGTTCGATAATATTTTTTTACGGTAGAGGATGCATTTTTGATCGGTGTTGCCGTAAAAATTTACAATGTACGTCGGCAAGGTTTTATCGTTCGAGCTCAACCGAAGTTGTGGTTCGGCCGACACCGGCATGTTTTCATTTGCTCGGCAAGGAAAACGTTAGCCCACCTCGGAAGAAAACTTGATTCATCGATACTGATCGAAAAAAATGCTAGCCGACATCGACCATGAAAGTTTACCGATCGAGGTCTAAAATAAAATCACCGGATGACGCTGATTGAACATTTTCTATTAGACATCAGCCAAATATTATTAGGGAATTGAATAGATAATACAATAGCCGACATCGGTTGGTGTAAAGCCCCGACTGATATTTTTCAGCCAATATTGTGCAATTTTTTTTACAAATGTTGGCCGATAATATTTTTTTACCGTACAGGATGCTTTTTGATCGGTGTTGCCGTAAAAATTTACAATGTACGTCGGCTAGGTTTTTTGGTTCGAGCTCAACCGAAGTTGTATTTCTACCTACACCAGCATGTTTTCATTTGCTAGGCATGGAAAACATTAACCAACCTCGGCAAAAAAACATGATTCCCGATACTGATAAAAAATGTCAGCAAACGTCGCCCAGGAAAGTTAACCGATCGAGGTCTAATAAAAATCACCGGGTGACGCCGATCGAACATTTTCTAATAGACATCAACCAAATATAATTCGGGGATTGAATAGAAAATAAAATTGTCGACATCGATCATTGTAAAGCCACGACTGATATTTTTACGTCGACATTGTGCAATGATTTTTACAAACGCTGGCCGATAATATTTTTACAGTAGAGGATGCTTTTTTGTTCGTGTTGCCGTAAAAATTTACAATGTAGGTCGGGTAGGTTTTTTCGTTCGAGCTTAACCGAAGTTGTGTTTCGACCGACACCAGCATGTTTTCGTTTGCTAGGCATGCAAAACATTAACCAACCTCGGCCAAAATTATGATTCCCCGATACTGATCGAAAAAAATGTTAGCCGACGTCTGCCCGGAAAGTTTACCGATCAAGGTTTGAAAAAGAAGTATCACCCGATGAAGCCGATAGAACATTTCCTAATAGACATCATCCAAATATTATTCGGGGATTGAATAGAAAATAAAATTGTCGACATCGATCATTGTAAAGCCGTGACTGATATTTTTCAGTCGAAATTGTGCAATTTTTTTTACAAACGCTAGCCGATAATATTTTTTTATGGTAGAGGATGTTTTTTTGTTCGGTGTTGCCGTAAAAATTTACAATGTAGGTCGGCTAGGTTTTTTCGTTCCAGCTTAACCGAAGATGTGTTTCGACCGACACCAGCATGTTTTCGTTTGCTAGGCATGCAAAACATTAACCAACCTCTGCACAAATCATGATTCCCGATACTGATCGAAAAAAATGCTAGCCGACGTCTGCCCGGAAAGTTTACGATCAAGGTTTGAAAAAGAAGTATCACCCGATGATGCCGATCCAACATTTCCTAATAGACATCATCCAAATATTATTCAGGATTGAATTGAAAATAAAATTTGCGACATCGATCATTGTAAAGCCTTGACTGATATTTTTCAGCCGAAATTGTGCAATTTTTTACAAACACTGGCTGATAACATTTTTTTACGGTAGAGGATGCTTTTTTGTTCAGTGTTGCTGTAAAAATTTACAATGTAGGTAGACTAGGTTTTTGCGTTCGAGCTCAATCAAAGTTGTGTTTCGACCGACACCAGCATGTTTTCGTTTGCTAGGCATGCAAAACATTAACCAAACTCGGCAAAAAAACATGATTCCCTGATACTGATCGAAAAAAAAATGCAAGCCGACGTCTGCACGGAAAGTTTACCGATCCAGGTTTGAAAAGAAGTATCACCCGATGACGCCGATCGAACATTTCCTTATAGACATCACCCAAATATTATTCAGGGATTGAATGGAAAATACAATAGCCGACATCGATCGTTGTATAGCCACAACTGATATTTTTCAGCTGACATTGTTCAATTTTTTTTACAAACGTTGGCCGATAATATTTTTTTACCGTACAGGATGCTTTTTTGATCGGTGTTGCCTAAAATTTTCAATGTACGTCGGCTAGGTTTTTTGGTTCGAGCTCAACCGAAGTTGTGTTTCGACCTACACCAGCATGTTTTCATTTGCTAGGCATGGAAAACATTAACCAATCTCGGCAAAAAACATGATTCCCCGATACTGATAAAAAAATGTTAGTAGATGTCGGCCAGAAAAGTTAACCGATCGAGGTCTAATAAAAATCACTGGGTGACGCCGATCGAATATTTTCTAATAGACATCATCGAAATATTATTCGGGGATTGAATAGAAAATAAAATTGTCGACATCGATCATTGTAAAGCCGTGACTGATATTTTTCAGTCGAAATTTTGCAATTGTTTTTACAAACGCTAGCCGATAATATTTTTTTACGGTAGAGGATGCTTTTTTGTTCGGTGTTGCCGTAAAAATTTACAATGTAGGTCGGCTAGGTTTTTTCGTTCGAGCTCAACCGAAGTTGTGTTTCGACCGACACCAGCATGTTTTCGTTTGCTAGGCATGGAAAACATTAACCAACCTCGGCACAAAATCATGATTCCCGATACTGATCCAAAAAAATGCTAGCCGACGTCTTCCCGGAAAGTTTACCGATCTAGGTTTGAAAAAGAAGTATCACACGATGACGCCGATCCAACATTTCCTAATAGACATCATGCAAATATTATTCGGGGATTGAATAGAAAATAATATTGTTGACATCGATCATTGTAAAGCCGTGAATGATATTTTTCAGTCGAAATTGTGCAATTTTTTTTACAAACGCTAGCCGATAATAGTTTTTTATGGTAGAGGATGTTTTTTTGTTCGATGTTGCCGTAAAAATTTACAATGTAGGTCGGGTAGGTTTTTTCATTCGAGCTCAACCGAAATTGTGTTTCGACCGACACCAGCATGTTTTCGTTTGCTAGGCATGCAAAACATTAACCAAACTCGGCAAAAAAACATGATTCCCCAATACTGATCGAAAAAAAATGCAAGCCAACGTTTGCACGGAAAGTTTACCGATCCAGGTTTGAAAAAGAAGTATCACCCGATGACGCCGATCGAACATTTCCTTATAGACATCACCCTAATATTATTCAGGGATTGAATAGAAAATACAATAGCCGACATCGATCATTGTATAGCCACGACTGATATTTTTCAGCTGACATTGTTCAATTTTTTTTACAAACGTTGGCCGATAATATTTTTTTACGGTCGAGGATGCTTTTTTGTTCGGTGTTGCCCTAAAAATTTACAATGTTGGTCGGCAAGGTTTTTCGTTCGAGCTCAACCGAAGTTGTGTTTCGACCGACACCAGCATGTTTTCGTTTGCTAGCATGGAAGTGATGAGGACATGACCAAGAGCAAGGGCAAGGATCCACTTGAAGGACTTGGAGGACCTATGACAAGGGCTAGAGCAAGGAAATCCAAGGAAGCTCTTCAACAAGTGCTGTCCATACTGTTTGAATACAAGCCCAAGTTTCAAGGAGAAAAGTCCAAGGTTGTGAGTTGTATCATGGCCCAAATGGAGGAGGACTAAATGACACCACTTTGTTTCAATTTTAGAGTGTTTAGTTTGTCTAAATAATGGCCCAATCCTTGTAAAGTTGGCTGACCAAAAATATGTTTTGGGTTAATCAACTAAAAGGGCTTTAGTTAGGTTTAGTTCAAGTTGTAATAAGGGCCCAATTGGCAACCTAGGCATCAGCCTTTTGGGAGACCAAATGGTGGCTGACTTGTTGGCTGTTGGGGGTGACTTTTGGTTGCCACAATTTCAGTTACACTCAGCCATTAAGTTTTTTTAATTCCCTAGGTTAATGGCATTAAGTTATTTTAATTCTAGGTTAGTGGGTCATTACTAAAATCTGCTGTAAAGCTTCTATATAAGCTGAACCATTTTATCAATAAACACAAGTTGAGTTTTATTCAGAAAATTAGAGTTTATCTCTTTTATCTTAGTGAGAGTGATTCTCCTAAATTCTTGAGTGATTCAAGAACACCCTGGCTGTATCAAAGGACTTTCACAACCTTTGTATGTTGCCCTCGCTGGAAAGAGTGATTCTTTCCTTCCTTTCATCTTCACCCTTGTTCTTTCAAACCACAATTCCAGAAAATCCACCTATGCCCAGAATTATCTCGTGGCCATAACTCCCGTTTTACGCACTCAAATTAAGTGATTCTTGAGCCTAAATTGAATTTCAAAACGAGAACTTTCACCTCGTTTTGGAATCACCTCATTTGGAGCCCTGTAGCTTCAGTTATTTCCATTTCTATATTTCTGTCCAGCCACCACTTAACCTACATTTTACCATCCCATTCATCCATTTTATGCCAAGAACCACCTGATTAAGACCCACGAAATTAACCACCTTATTTTCCATCCTTACCTTAATCAATTTCCGCATTTTCCATCAAGGTTTAATCCTAGACGATCCTAAGTCAGCCCTTGTTCCATGAGGGTTCATATCAGGAAGACATTAACCAAACACGGCAAAAAAACATGATTCCCCGATACTGATCGAAAAAAAATGCAAGCCGACGTCTGCCAGGAAAGTTTACCGACCCAGGTTTGAAAAATAAGTATCACCCGATGATGTCAATCGAACATTTCCTAATAAACATCACCCAAATATTATTCAGGGATTGAATAGAAAATGCAATAGCCGACATCGATCGTTGTATAGCCACGACTGATATTTTTCAGCCGACATTGTTCAATTTTTTTTACAAACGTTGGCCGATAATATTTTTTTACGGTAGAGGATACTTCTTTGTTCGGTGTTGCCGTAAAAATTTACAATGTTGGTCGGCTAGGTTTTTTCGTTCAAGCTCAACCGAAGTTGTGTTTCGACCTACACCAACATGTTTTCATTTGCTAGGCATGGAAAACATTAACCAACCTCGGCAAAAAAACATGATTCCCCGATACTGATAAAAAAATGTTAGCAGACGTCGGCCAGAAAAGTTAATCGATCGAGGTCTAACAAAAATCACCAGGTGACGCCGATCGAACATTTTCTAATAGACATCATCCAAATATTATTCGGGGATTGAATAGAAAATAAAATTGTCGATATCGATCATTGTAAAGCCGTGACTGATATTTTTCAGTCGAAATTGTGCAATGTTATTTACAAACGCTGGCCGATAATATTTTCTTACAGTAGAGGATGCTTTTTTGTTCAGTGTTGCCGTAAAAATTTACAATGTAGGTCGGCTAGGTTTTTTCGTTCTAGCTTAACCGAAGTTGTGTTTCGACCGACACCAGCATGTTTTCGTTTGCTAGACATGCAAAACATTAACCAACCTCGGCACAAAATCATGATTCCCCGATACTGATCGAAAAAAATGCTAGCCGACGTCTGCCCCGAAAGTTTACCGATCAAGGTTTGAAAAAGAAGTATCACCCGATGACGCCGATCGAACATTTCCTAATAGACATCATCCAAATATTACTCAGGGATTGAATTGAAAATAAAATTTGCGACATCGATCATTGTAAAGCCTTGACTGATATATTTCAGTCGAAATTGTGCAATTTTTTTTACAAACGCTAGCCGATAATAGTTTTTTATGGTAGATGATGCTTTTTTGTTCGGTGTTGTTGTAAAAATTTACATCTAGGTCGACTAGGTTTTTTCGTTCGAGCTCTACCAAAGTTGTGTTTCGACCGACACCAGCATGTTTTCGTTTGCTAGGCATGGAAGACATAGAGGATGTTTTTTTATTCGGTGTTGCCGTAAAAATTTACAATGTTGGTCGGCTAGGTTTTTTCGTTCGAGCTCAACCGAAGTTGTGTTTCGACCTACACCAGCATGTTTTCATTTGCTAGGCATGGAAAACATTAACCAACCTCGGCAAAAAAACATGATTCCCCGATATTGATAAAAAAATGTTAGCAGACGTCGGCCAGGAAAGTTAACCGATCCAGGTCTAACAAAAATCACCGGGTGACGCCGATCAAACATTTTCTAATAGACATCATCCAAATATTATTCGGGGATTGAATAGAAAATAAAATTGTCGACATCGATCATTGTAAAGCCGTGACTGATATTTTTCAATCGAAATTGTGCAATGTTTTTTACAAACGCTGGCCGATAATATTTTTTTACAGTAGAGGATGCTTTTTTGTTCGGTGTTGCCGTAAAAATTTACAATGTAGGTCGGCTAGGTTTTTTCGTTCGAGCTCAACCGAAGTTGTGTTTCGACCTAGACCAGCATGTTTTCGTTTGCAAGGCATGGAAACCATCAACCAACCTCGGCAAAAAAACATGATTCCCCGATACTGATAAAAAAAAAAATGCAAGCCAACGTCTACACGGAAAGTTTACCGATCCAGGTTTGAAAAAGAAGTATCACCCGATGACGCCGATCGAACATTTCCTTATAGACATCACCCTAATATTATTTAGGGATTGAATAGAAAATACAATAGCCGACATCGATCGTTGTATAGCCACGACTGATATTTTTCAGCTGACATTGTTCAATTTTTTTTACAAACGTTGGCCGATAATATTTTCTTACGTCGAGGATGCTTTTTTGTTCGGTGTTGCCATAAAAATTTACAATGTTGGTCGGCTAGGTTTTTTCGTTCAAGCTCAACCGAAGTTGTGTTTCGACCTAGTCCAGCATGTTTTCGTTTGCTAGGCATGCAAAACATTAGCCAACCTCGGCACAAAATCATGATTCCCCGATAATGATCGAAAAAATGCTAGCCGACGTCTGCATGGAAAGTTTACCGATCAAGGTTTGAAAAAGAAGTATCACCCGATGACGCCGATCCAACATTTCCTAATAAACATCATCCAAATATTATTCGGGGATTGAATAGAAAATAAAATTGTCGACATCGATCATTGTAAAGCCGTGACTGAAATTTTTCAGTCGAAATTGTGCAATTTTTTTACAAACGCTAGCGATAATAGTTTTTTATGGTAGAGGATGTGTTTTTGTTCGGTGTTGCCGTAAAAATTTACAATGTAGGTCGGCTAGGTTTTTTCGTTCGAGCTTAACCGAAGTTGTGTTTCGACGGACACCACCATGTTTTCGTTTGCTAGGCATGCCAAACAATAACCAACCTCGGCACAAAAATCATGATTCCCCGATACTGATCGAAAAAAATGTTAGCCGACGTCTGCCCTGAAAGTGATGCGATCCTGAGTAGGAGCGGATCGTTTGATACAGGTTGAAGAGTTTTTTTTTGGATGACGCCACTTCTAGTGAAGGAAGATAAGTCAGGGTAGACGCCACTTCCGGTGAAGGAAGATAAGTCAGGGTAGATGCCACTTCCGGTGAAGGAAGATAAGTCTGGGTAGACGCCACTTCCGGTGAAGGAAGATAAGTCCGGGTAGACGCCACAAGGATTACCTTGATAAGTCTGATATGGGTTCAACAAGGAACCCAGAGAGAAACTCTCACCATATTTTATCAAATGCCAAAAGTTTTTTTTATTGAAAATAAAAACCAATACTTATAGTGTATCTGAACAAAAAGATAAAAATGGACATGGGCCTTCTAAACAGTTTGGGCCAAAATTACAATAAATAAAAATTATAACTAAAAAACATATTTAACTTGGACCTTCAGCAACAATTAATAGTCTTGATAGTGTCTCTGCCTCTGGGCCTTCATCCTTCTCCACTCGAGGGCTTTATCCTTCTCCACTTTGGCCTTCGCCCTTCTCCACTTGGGCCTTTAGCCTGTATTTGGCCAGTTTCATGATTCTCATCATTCCCTCCTTCTTGGAAAACATTTGTCCTCAAATGTCCAGGATCATCACCGGGTTCAAGTACCACTTCCTTCCTTTTCTTGTAGGCTTGCTTGGCATAGTTTTCATTCTTCTTTGCAATTTGCACCTTCACTTGGTCATAAAATCTTTTCACATACTCAACTTTGGCATGTGCATCCTTACGTTGAGTCTCTTGGGGATTGCTTTTGTAAGTTGGCCTGTTAGGCAATGGAGCTCCGGGGAGGAGATCAACTTGATGTTCTATGCCTCTTGAAGGTGGTAGTCCATGAGGAATCTCCTTAGGAAAGACATTTTTAAATTCCTGCAATAATGGTTGAACACTAGGAGAAATTGAAATAGTAAACTCATTAGAATTATCAGTAGAAATTTTACTGTCTTTGCAATACTGTAGATTGAGTGGTTCATGAACAGGTAACACTTTCCTCACTTCACTCGCCTCTGCAAAATAATTAAATTTTCTCTCATGTGTATCACTCTCTCTCTTATGTGTATCACTCTTTTCCTCGGGTGTATCACTCTTCTTTTTCATATTCCTTTGTGGTGCCTCACTATTTTCTTTCTCTTGTTCTCTCTTTTCTCTCATTCTGATTTGGTCATCACACACTTCTCTAGGGGATAGGGGTTTAAGAGTAAACCTGAGTAGGAGCGGATCGTTTGATA
Source organism: Glycine max (assembly GCF_000004515.6). Classification (NCBI taxonomy): domain Eukaryota; kingdom Viridiplantae; phylum Streptophyta; class Magnoliopsida; order Fabales; family Fabaceae; genus Glycine; species Glycine max. The sequence continues at coordinate 122,775 of NW_024464712.1, forward strand.
CAGGCTACGGAGGTTTTGGATGACGCCACTTCGGATGAAGGAAGATAAGTCACGGTAGACGCCACTTCCAGTGAAGGAAGATAAGTCAGGATAGACGCCACAAGGATTACCTTGATAAGTCTGATAATTGGTTCAACAAGGAACCCAGAGAGAAACTCTCACCCAATTTTATCAAATGCCCCAAAAGTCCCTTTTTTATTCAAAACAAAAACAAATACTTATAGTGTAGCTGAACAAAAGATAAAAATAGACATGGACCTTCTAAACAGTTTGGGCCAAAATTACAATAAAAATAAATTATAACTAAAAACTTATTTAACTTGGACCTTCAAATTAATTTGGGCCTTCAGTAACAATTAATAGTCTTGATAGTGTCTCTGCCTCTGGGCCTTCATCCTTCTCCATTTGGGCCTTCATCCTTCTCCACTCGGGGGCTTTGTCCTTCTCCACTTGGGCCTTTAGACTGTATTTGGTCAGTTTCATGATTCTCATCATTTCCTCCTTCTTGGAAAACATTTGTCCTCAAATGTCCAGGATCATCACCGGGTTCAAGTACCACTTCCTTCCTTTTCTTGTAGGCTTGCTTGGCATAGTTTTCATTCTTCTTTGCAATTTGCACCTTCACTTGGTCATAAAATCTTTTCACATACTCAACTTTGGCATGTGCATCCTTACGTTGAGTCTCTTGGGGATTGCTTTTGTAAGTTGGCCTGTTAGGCAATGGAGCTCCGGGGAGGAGATCAACTTGATGTTCTATGCCTCTTGAAGGTGGTAGTCCATGAGGAATCTCCTTAGGAAAGACATTTTTAAATTCCTGCAATAATGGTTGAACACTAGGAGAAATTGAAATAGTAAACTCATTAGAATTATCAGTAGAAATTTTACTGTCTTTGCAATACTGTAGATTGAGTGGTTCATGAGCAGGTAACACTTTCCTCACTTCACTCGCCTCTGCAAAATAATTAAATTTTCTCTCATGTGTATCACTCTCTCTCTTATGTGTATCACTCTTTCACTCGGGTGTATCGCTCTTCTTTTTCATATTCCTTTGTGGTGCCTCACTATTTTCTTTCTCTTGTTCTCTCTTTTCTCTCATTCTGATTTGGTCATCACACACTTCTCTAGGGGATAGAGGTTTAAGAGTAAATGGGGAAGATTTGGCTATTCGTCTGTAGGGCTCTTCTTTGTTACGGTTCAACAAACGTTGCATTTGTGTAGTCCACGCGTTCAGAAATAAGCGCTGAGATCCGTCCAGTGTATGATATACACCACCATTGTCACCAGCTCTTGTCATGATTAAGGAACAAAGAATTTTGCAGTAATTAAAAAAACAATTCAGGACCTCACCACACTCTACTCACGTGTTTCTCTCTTTGATGGTAGTTCGCTCGTGTTTGATGCTCTCAATATAGGCTTTTGTGTAATGTATTCCCTCTTGCCTTTTACCACTCGTGTTCCCTCTTAAGTTCCTAGATGAACCGAATTAGACACACAAGGTAATATAAAATAAAAGGAAAGACAATATAATTATCAGAGTAACAAATTTGATTTGGGATAACAACTTGGACTTGATTTGGATAGCAGATTGGATTTGATATGGATAACAGATTTGATTTGATTTGATTTGGATAACAAATCTGATTTGGATAAAAAAATTTGATTTGATTTGATTTGGATAATAGATCAGATTTGGATAACAAATTAGATTTAATTTGGATAACAAATATGATAACAAATAAGATAACAGATAGGATAACAGATAAGATAACATATATGACAAGTAAACTTCAAATGCTCATAACTTTTGCTTCGGTTGTCTGTTTGAGGCCCACTATATATCAAAACGCTCAGAATTCAGAGGAGAATCTAGATAAGGGGATTTGGTACATGATTTTCTGCCAAAAAAAGCCTCTAACTTCCTCAATTTCGTGTTCAAAGATCAAACACACCACTTTCTTTTCTTTTCTTTTCTTTTTCTTGTTTTTCTCTCTTTTTTTTTTTTTCAAATTTCTGCAACTTTTTTTAAAAAACTTGAAATAAAACTCAAACAAATTTTTTTTTGACACAAAGTCTGAAAGACACAAGAAACAAGAATAAGAACAAGAACAAAAACGTGACAAGAACAAGAACAAGAACGAAACAAAGACACAAACAAGAACGCAACAAGACGCAAACAAGAAAACAAATAACAGAACAAGGACAAACACGAACCTGGACAAAATACAAAGAAAAATAATAGGATAAGATAGAACCTGTATCAAGAGCCGAAGCTCTGATACCAGATGATGTGAACCTGAGTAGGAGCGGATCGTTTGATACAGGCTACGGAGGTTTTGGATGACGCCACTTCCGATGAAGGAAGATAAGTCAGGGTAGACGCCACTTCCGGTGAAGGAAGATAAGTCACGGTAGACGCCACTTCCAGTGAAGGAAGATAAGTCAGGATAGACGCCACAAGGATTACCTTGATAAGTCTGATAATTGGTTCAACAAGGAACCCAGAGAGAAACTCTCACCAAATTTTATGAAAATGCCAAAAGTTTTTTTATTGAAAACAAAAACAAATACTTATAGTGTATCTGAACAAAAAGATAAAAGTAGACATGGGCCTTCTAGACAGTTTGGGCCAAAATTACAATAAAAATAAATTATAACTAAAAACTTATTTAACTTGGGCCTTCAAATTAGTTTGGGCCTTCAGCAACAATTAATAGTGTCTCTGCCTCTGGGCCTTCATCCTTCTCCACTCGGGGCTTTGTCCTTCTCCACTTGGGCCTTCGTCCTTCTCCACTTGGGCCTTTAGACTGTATTTGGCCAGTTTCATGATTCTCATCATTGATGATGTGAACCTGAGTAGGAGCGGATCGATTGATACAGGCTGTAGAGTTTTTGGACGACGCCACTTCCAGTGAAGGAAGATAAGCTAGGGTAGACGCCACTTCCGGTGAAGGAAGATAAGTCCGGGTAGACGCCATTTCCAGTGAAGGAAGATAAGTCAGGGTAGACGCCACAAGGATTACCTTGATAAGTCTGATAATTGGTTCAACAAGGAACCCAGAGAGAAACTCTCACCCAATTTTATCAAATGCCCCAAAAGTCCCTTTTTTATTCAAAACAAAAACAAATACTTATAGTGTAGCTGAACAAAAAGATAAAAATAGACATGGACCTTCTAAACAGTTTGGGCCAAAATTACAATAAAAATAAATTATAACTAAAAACTTATTTAACTTGGACCTTCAAATTAATTTGGGCCTTCAGCAATAATTAATAGTCTTGATAGTGTCTCTGTCTCTGGGCCTTCATCCTTCTCCACTCGGGGCTTTGTCCTTCTCCACTTGGGCCTTCGTCCTTTTCCACTTGGGCCTTTAGCCTGTATTTGGCCAGTTTCATGATTCTCATCATTCCCTCCTTCTTGGAAAACATTTGTCCTCAAATGTCAAGGATCATCACCGGGTTCAAGTACCACTTCCTTCCTTTTCTTGTTGGCTTGCTTGGCATAGTTTTCATTCTTCTTTGCAATCTGCACCTTCACTTGGTCATACAATCTTTTCATATACTCAACTTTGGCATGTGCATCCTTACGTTGAGTCTCTTGGGGATTGCTTTTGTAAGTTGGCCTGTTAGGTAATGAAGCTCCGGGGAGGAGATCAACTTGATGTTCTATGCCTCTTGAAGGTGGCAGTCCATGAGAAATTTCCTTGGGAAAGACATCTTTAAATTCCTGCAATAAGGGTTGAACACTAGGAGAAACATAAATAGTTAACTGATTAGAATTATCACTCTCTCTCTCTTGTGTATCACTCTTTTCCTCGGGTGTATCACTCTTCTTTTTCATATTCCTTTGTGGTGCCTCACTATTTTCTTTCTCTTGTTCTCTCTTTTCTCTCATTCTGATTTGGTCATCACACACTTCTCTAGGGGATAGAGGTTTAAGAGTAAACGAGGAAGATTTGGCTATTCGTCTGTAGGGCTCTTTTTTGTTACGGTTCAACAAACGTTGCATTTGTGTAGTCCACGCGTCCAGAAATAAGCGCTGAGATTCGTCCAGTTGATGATATACACCACCATTGTCACCAGCTCTTGCCATGATTAAGGAACAAAGAATTTTGCAGTAAATTAAAAAAATAGGACCTCACCACACTCTACTCACGTGTTTCTCTCTTTGATGGTAGTTCACTCGTGTTTGATGCTCTCAATATAGGCTTTTGTGTAATGTATTCTCTCTTTCCTTTTACCACTCGTGTTCCCTCTTAAGTTCCTAGATGGACCGAATTAGACACACAAGGAAAAATAAAAGGAAAGACAATATAATTATCAGAGTAACAGATTTGATTTGGGATAACAACTTGGACTTGATTTGGATAGCAGATTGGATTTGATTTGGATAACAGATTAGATTTGATTTGATTTGGATAACAAATTTGATTTGGATAAAAAATTTTGATTTGATTTGATTTGGATAATAGATCAGATTTGGATAACAAATTAGATTTAATTTGGATAACAGATATGATAACAGATAGGATAACATATAAGATAACAGATATGACAAGTAAACTTCAAATGCTCATAACTTTTGCTACGATTGTCTGTTTGAGGCCCACTATATATCAAAACGCTCAGAATTCAGAGGAGAATCTAGATAAGGGGATTTGGTACACAATTTTCTGCCAAAAAAAAAGCCTCTAACTTCCTCAATTTCGTGTTCAAAGATCAAACACCCCACTTTCTTTTCTTTTCTTTTCTTTTTTTTTGTTTTCTTCTCTTTTTTTTTTAAATTTCTGCAACTTTTTTTATTTTAACTTGAAATAAAACTCAAACAGATTTTTTTTTGACACAAAGTCTGAAAGACACAAGAAACAAGAACAAGAACAAAAACGTGACAAGAACAAGAACGAAACAAAGACACAAACAACAACGCAACAAGACGCAAACAAGAAAACAAATAACAGAACAAGGACAAAACACGAACCTGGACAAATTACAAAGGAAAATAATAGGATAGGATAGAACCTGCATCAAGAGCCAAAGCTCTGATACCAGATGATGTGAATCTTTCGGGGCAGATCGTTTGATACAGGCTGTAGAGTTTTTGGACGACGCCACTTCCAGTGAAGCAAGATAAGCCAGGGTAGACGCCACTTCCGGTGAAGGAAGATAAGTCCGGGTAGACGCCACTTCCAGTGAAGGAAGATAAGTCAGGGTTGACGCCACTTCCAGTGAAGGAAGATAAGTCAGGGTAGACGCCACAAGGATTACCTTGATAAGTCTGATAATTGGTTCAACAAGGAACCCAGAGAGAAACTCTCACCCAATTTTATCAAATGCCCCAAAAGTCCCTTTTTTATTCAAAACAAAAACAAATACTTATAGTGTAGCTGAACAAAAAGATAAAAATAGACATGGGCCTTCTAAACAGTTTGGGCCAAAATTACAATAAAAATAAATTATAACTAAAAACTTATTTAACTTTGACCTTCAAATTAATTTGGGCCTTCAGCAACAATTAATAGTCTTGATAGTGTCTCTGTCTCTGGGCCTTCATCCTTCTCCATTGGGCCTTCATCCTTCTCCAGTCGGGGGCTTTGTCCTTCTCCACTTGGGCCTTCGTCCTTTTCCACTTGGGCCTTTAGCCTGTATTTGGCCAGTTTCATGATTCTCATCATTCCCTCCTTCTTGGAAAACATTTGTCCTCAAATGTCCAGGATCATCACCGGGTGTAAAAAAAAAAAATTGTTTGAGTTCTTGTTTCTTGTTCTTGTGCCTATCATATTGTATTCTGTCTTATCTTCATAACTTTTGTTTCAGCCTATTCGAATTCTGTTTGGGGTAAAAATTGCCTAATAGCCGAATTGCTAAATTGTCAAATTTGCCTAATGATGATTGCCTATTGAACGAATTCTAATAGCTGGACGTCTGAAGAAAAAAACAAAAAATAGAGAAAAAAAAAGAAACGAAAAAAAAAAAGAAAGAAAGAAAAAAAAGGATAGCATAGGATAGAACCTGTATCAAGAGCCGAAGCTCTGATACCAGATGATGCGAACCTGAGTAGGAGCGTATCGTTTGATACAGGTTGAAGAGTTTTTTTTTTAATGACGCCACTTCCAGTGAAGGAAGATAAGTCAGGGTAGACGCCACTTCAGGTGAAGGAAGATAAGTCTGGGTAGACGCCACTTCCGGTGAAGGAAGATAAGTCCGGGTAGACGCCACAAGGATTACCTTGATAAGTCTGATATGGGTTCAACAAGGAACCCAGAGAGAAACTCTCACCAAATTTTATCAAATGGCAAAAGTTTTTTTTATTGAAAATAAAAACCAATACTTATAGTGTATCTGAACAAAAAGATAAAAATGGACATGGGCCTTCTAAACAGTTTGGGCCAAAATTACAATAAATAAAAATTATAACTAAAAAACATATTTAACTTGGGCCTTCAGCAACAATTAATAGTCTTGATAGTGTCTCTGCCTCTGGGCCTTCATCCTTCTCCACTTGGGCCTTCATCCTTCTCCACTCGGGGCTTTATCCTTCTCCACTTTGGCCTTCGCCCTTCTCCACTTGGGCCTTTAGCCTGTATTTGGCCAGTTTCATGATTCTCATCAGAAAGTTTACCGATCAAGGTTTGAAAAAGAAGTATTACTCGATGACGCCGATCCAACATTTCCTAATAGACATCATCCAAATATTATTCGGTGATTGAACAGAAAATAAAATTGTCGACATCGATCATTGTAAAGCCGTGACTGATATTTTTCAGTCGAAATTGTGCAATTTTTTTTTACAAACGCTAGCTGATAATAGTTTTTTATGGTAGAGGATGTCTTTTTGTTCGGTGTTACCGTAAAAATTTACAATGTAGGTCGGCTAGGTTTTTTCGTTCGAGCTTAACCGAAGTTGTGTTTCGACCGACACCAGCATGTTTTCGTTTGCTAGGCATGCAAAACATTAACCAACCTTGGCACAAAATCATGATTCCCCGATACTGATCGAAAAAAATGCTAGCTGACGTCTGCCCGGAAAGTTTACAGATCCAGGTTTGAAAAAGAAGTATCACCCGATGACGCCGATCGAACATTTCCTAATAGACATCATCCAAATATTATTCGTGGATTGAATAGAAAATAAAATTGTCGACATCGATCATTGTAAAGCCATGACTGATATTTTTCAGTCGAAATTGTGCGATTTTTTTACAAACGCTAGCCGATAATATTTTTTTACGGTAGAGGATGCTTTTTTGTTCGGTGTTGCCGTAAAAATTTACAATGTAGGTCGGGTAGGTTTTTTCGTTTGAGCCCAACCGAAGTTGTGTTTCGACCGACACCAGCATGTTTTCGTTTGCTAGGCATGCAAAACATTAACCAAACTCGGCAAAAAAACATGATTCCCCGATACTGATAGAAAAAAATGCAAGCCGACGTCTGCACGGAAAGTTTACCGATCCAGGTTTGAAAAAGAAGTATCACCCGATGACGCCGATCGAACATTTCCAAATAGACATCATCCAAATATTATTCGTGGATTGAATAGAAAATAAAATTGTCGACATCGATCATTGTAAAGTCGTGACTGATATTTTTCAATCGAAATTGTGCAATTTATTTTACAAACGCTAGCCAATAATATTTTTTTACGGTAGAGGATGCTTTTTTGTTCGGTGTTGCCATAAAAATTTACAATGTAGGTCGAGTAGGTTTTTTCGTTCGAGCTCAACCGAAGTTGTGTTTCGACATACACCAGCATGTTTTCGTTTGCTACGCATGCAAAATATTAGCCAACCTCGTCACAAAATCATGATTCCCCGATAATGATCGAAAAAAATGCTAGCCGACGTCTGCCCGGAAAGTTTACCGATTAAGGTTTGAAAAAGAAGTATCACCCGATGACGCTGATCCAACATTTCCTAATAGACATCATCCAAATATTATTCGGGGATTGAATACAAAATAAAATTTTCGACATCGATCATTGTAAAGCCGTGACTGAAATTTTTCAGTCGAAATTGTGCAATTTGTTTTACAAACACTAGCCGATAATATTTTTTTACGGCAGAGGATTCTTTTTTGTTCGGTGTTGCCATAAAAATTTACAATGTAGGTCGGGTAGGTTTTTTCGTTCGAGATCAACCGAAGTTGTGTTTCGACCGACACCAACATGATTTCATTTGCTAGGCATGGAAAACATTAACCAACCTCGGCAAAAAAACATGATTCCCCGATACTGATAAAAAAATGTTAGCAGACGTCGGCCAGGAAAGTTAACCGATCCAGGTCTAACAAAAATCACCGGGTGACGCCGATCGAACATTTTCTAATTGATATCATCCAAATATTATTCGGGGATTGAATAGAAAATAAAATTGTCGACATCGATCATTGTAAAGCCGTGATTGATATTTTTCAGTCGAAATTGTGCAATGTTTTTTACAAACGCTGGCCGATAATATTTTTTACAGTAGAGGATGCTTTTTTGTTCGGTGTTGCCGTAAAAATTTACAATGTAGGTCGGTTAGGTTTTTTCGTTCGAGCTCAACCGAAGTTGTGTTTCGACCGACACCAGCATGTTTTCGTTTGCTAGGCATGCAAAACATTAACCAACCTCGGCACAAAATCATGATTCCCCGATACTGATCGAAAAAAATGTTAGCCGACGTCTGCCCGGAAAGTTTACCGATCCAGGTTTGAAAAAGAAGTATCACCCGATGACGCCTATCCAACATTTCCTAATAGACATCATCCAAATAATATTCGAGGATTGAATTGAAAATTAAATTGTCGACATCGATCATTGTAAAGTCGTGACTGAAATTTTTTAGTCGAAATTGTGCAATTTTTTTTACAAACGCTAGACGATAATTTTTTTTACGGTAGACGATGCTTCTTTGTTCGATGTTGCCGTAAAAATTTACAATGTTTGTCGGCTAGGTTTTTTCGTTCAAGCTCAACCGAAGTTGTGTTTCGACCGACACCAGCATGTTTTCGTTTGCTAGGCATTCAAAACATTAACCAACCTCGGCACAAAATCATGATTCCCCGATACTGATCGAAAAAAATGTTAGCCGACGTCTTCCCGGAAAGTTTACCGATCCAGGTTTGAAAAAGAAGTATCACCCGATGACGCCGATCGAACATTTCCTTATAGACATCACTCAAATATTATTCAGGGATTGAATAGAAAATACAATAGCCGACATCGATCGTTGTATAGCCACGACTGATATTTTTCAGCTGACATTGTTTAATTTTTTTTACAAACGTTGGCCGATAATATTTTTTTACAGAGGCGGATGCTTTTTTGTTCGGTGTTGCCATAAAAATTTACAATGTAGGTCGGCTAGGTTTTTTCGTTCGAGCTCAACCGAAGTTGTGTTTCGACCGACACCAACATGTTTTCGTTTGCTAGGCATGCAAAACATTAACCAACCTCGGCACAAAATCATGATTCCCCGATACTGATCGAAAAAAATGTTAGCCGACGTCTGCCCGGAAAGTTTACCGATCCAGGTTTGAAAAAGAAGTATCACCCGATGACGCCGATCGAACATTTCCAAAAAGACATCATCCAAATATTATTCGGGATTGAATAGAAAATAATATTGTCGACATCAATCATTGTAAAGCCATAGCTGATATTTTTCAGTCGAAATTGTGCAATTTTTTTTACAAACGGTAGCCGATAGTTTTTTATGGTAGAGGATGTTTTTTTTGTTCGGTGTTGCCGTAAAAATTTACAATGTAGGTCGGCTAGGTTTTTTCGTTCGAGCTTAACCGAAGTTGTGTTTCGACCGACACCAGCATGTTTTCGTTTGCTAGGCATGCAAAACATTAACCAACCTCGGCACAAAATCATGATTCCCCGATACTGATCGAAAAAAATGCTAGCCGAAGTCTGCCCGGAAAGTTTATCGATCAAGGTTTGAAAAAGAAGATGACGCCGATCCAACATTTCCTAATAGACATCATCCAAATATTATTCAGGGATTGAATTGAAAATAAAATTTGCGACATCGATCATTGTAAAGCCTTGACTGATATTTTTCAGCCGAAATTGTGCAATTTTTTTTACAAACACTGGCTGATAACATTTTTTACGGTAGAGGATGCTTTTTTGTTCGGTGTTGCTGTAAAAATTTACAATCTAGGTCGACTAGGTTTTTTCGTTCGAGCTCTACCGAAGTTGTGTTTCAACTGACACCAGCATGTTTTCGTTTGCTAGGCATGGAAGACATTAACCAAACTCGACAAAAAAACATGATTCCCCAATACTGATCGAAAAAAAATGCAAGCCGACATCTGCACGGAAAGTTTACCGATGCAGGTTTGAAAAAGGAGTATCATCCGATGACGCCGATCGAACATTTCCTTATGGACATCACCCAAATATTATTCAGGGATTGAATAGAAAATACAATAGCCAAAATCGATCGTTGTATAGCCACGACTGATATTTTTCAGCTGACATTGTTCAATTTTTTTTACAAACGTTTGCCGATAATATTTTTTTACGGTCGAGGATGCTTTTTTGTTCGGTGTTGCCCTAGAAATTTACAATGTTTGTCGGCTAGGTTTTTTCGTTCGAGCTCAACCGAAGTTGTGTTTCGACCGACACCAGCATGTTTTCGTTTGCTAGGCATGGAAGACATTAACCAACCTCGGCACAAAATCATGATTCCCCGATACTGATCGAAAAAAATGCTAGCCTACGTCTGCCCGGAAAGTTTACCGATCAAGGTTTGAAAAAGAAGCATCACCCGATGACGCCGATCCAACATTTCCTAATAGACATCATCCAAATATTATTCAGGGATTAAATTGAAAATGAAATTTGCGACATCGATCATTGTAAAGCCTTGACTGATATTTTTCAGCCGAAATTGTGCAATTTTTTTTACAAACACTGGCTGATAACATTTTTTTACGGTAGAGGATGCTTTTTTGTTCGGTGTTGCTGTAAAAATTTACAATGTAGGTCGACTAGGTTTTTTCGTTTGAGCTCAACTGAAGTTGTGTGTCGACCGACACCAGCATGTTTTCGTTTGCTAGGCATGGAAGACATTAACCAAAATCGACAAAAAAACATGATTCCCGATACTGATCGAAAAAAAAAATGCAAGCCGACGTCTGCACGGAATGTTTACCGATCCAGGTTTGAAAAAGAAGTATCACGCGATGACGCCGATCAAACATTTCCTTATAGATATCACCCAAATATTATTCAGGGATTGAATAGAAAATAATATTGTCGACATCGATCATTGTAAAGCCGTGACTGATATTTTTCTATCGAAATTGTCCAATTTTTTTTACAGACGCTAGCCGATAATAGTTTTTTTTATGGTAGAGGATGTTTTTTTGTTCGGTGTTTCCGTAAAAATTTACACTGTAGGTCGGGTAGGTTTTTTCGTTCGAGCTCAATCGAAGTTGTGTTTCGACCGACACCAGCATGTTTTCGTTTGCTAGGCATGCAAAACATTAACCAAACTCGGCAAAAAAAAATGATTCCCCGATACTGATCGAAAAAAAAAATGCAAGCCGACGTCTGCACAGAAAGTTTACCGATCCAGGTTTGAAAAAGAAGTATCACCCGATGACGCCGATCGAACATTTCCTTATAGACATCACCCAAATATTATTCAGGGATTGAATAGAAAATACTATAGCCGACATTGATCGTTGTATAGCCACGACTGATATTTTTCAGTCGAAATTGTGCAACTTTTTTTACAAACGCTAGTCGATAATAGTTTATGGTAGAGGATGTTTTTTTGTTCGGTGTTGCCGTAAAAATTTACAATGTAGGTTGGCTAGGTTTTTTCGTTCGAGCTTAACCGAAGTTGTGTTTCGACCGACACCAGCATGTTTTCGTTTGCTAGGCATGCAAAACATTAACCAACCTCGGCACAAAATCATGATTCCCCGATACTGATCGAAAAAAATGCTAGCCGACATCTGCCCGGAAAGTTTACCGATCAAGGTTTGAAAAAGAAGTATCACCCGATGACGCCGATCCAACATTTTATAATAGACATCATCCAAATATTATTCAAGGATTGAATGGAAAATAAAATTTGCGACATCGATCATTGTAAAGCCTTGACTGATATTTTTCAGCCGAAATTGTGCAATTTTTTTTACAAACACTGGCTGATAACATTTTTTTACGGTAGAGGATGCTTTTTTGTTCGGTGTTGCTGTACAAATTTACAATGTAGGTCGACTAGGTTTTTTCGTTCGAGCTCTACCAAAGTTGTGTTTCGACCGGCACCAGCATGTTTTCGTTTGCTAGGCATGCAAAACATTAACCAACCTCGCACAAAATCATGATTCCCGATAGTGATCGAAAAAAATGCTAGCCGACGTCTGCCCAGAAAGTTTACCGATGAAGGTTTGAAACAGAAGTATCACCGATGACGCCGATCCAACATTTCCTAATAGACATCATCCAAATATTATTCGGGGATTGAATGGACAATAAAATTGTCGACATCGATCATTGTAAAGCCGTGACTGACATTTTTCAGTCGAAATTGTGCAATTTTTTTTACAAACACTCGCTGATAACATTTTTTTACGGTAGAGGATGCTTTTTTGTTCGGTGTTGCCCTAAAAATTTACAATGTTGGTCGGCTAGGTTTTTTCGTTCGAGCTCAACCGAAGTTGGGTTTCGACCGACACCAGCATGTTTTCGTTTGCTAGGCATGCAAAACATTAACCAACCTCGGCACAAAATAATGATTCCTCGATACTGATCGAAAAAAATGCTAGCCGACGTCAGCCCGGAAAGTTTACCGATCAAGGTTTGAAAAAGAAGTATCAGCCGATGACGCCGATCCAACATTTCCTAATAGACATCATCCAAATGTTATTCGGGGATTGAATAGACAATAAAATTGTCGACATCGATCATTGTAAAGCCGTGACTGATATTTTTCGGTCGAAATTGTGCAATTTTTTTACAAACACTGGCTGATAACATTTTTTTACGGTAGAGGATGCTTTTTTGTTCGGTGTTGCTGTAAAAATTTACAATGTAGGTCGACTAGGTTTTTTCGTTTGAGCTCAACTGAAGTTGTGTTTCGACCGACACCAGCATGTTTTCGTTCGCTAGGCATGCAAAACATTAACCAACCTCGGCACAAAATCATGATTCCTCGTTACTGATAAAAAAGTGTTAGCAGACGTCGCCCAGGAAAGTTAACCGATCGAGGTCTAACAAAAATCAACGGGTGACGCCGATCGAGCATTTTCTAATTGACATCATCCAAATATTATTCGGGGATTGAATAGAAAATAAAATTGTCGACATCAACCATTGTAAAGACGTGACTGATATTTTTCAGTCAAAATTGTGCAATGTTTTTTACAAACGCTGGCCGATAATATTTTTCGGTCGGTTAGGTTTTTTCGTTCAAGCGCAACCGAAGTTTTGTTTCGACTGACACCAGCATGTTTTCGTTTGCTAGGCATGCAAAACATTAACCAACCTCGGCACAAAATCATGATTCCCCGATACTGATCCATAAAAAATGCTAGCCGACATCTTCCCTGAAAGTTTACTGATCAAGGTTTGAAAAAGAAGTATCACTCGATGACGCCGATTCAACATTTTCTAATAGACATCGCCCAAATATTATCCAGGGATTGAATAGAAAATTCAATAGCCGACATCGATCGTTGTATAGCCACGACTGACATTTTTCAGCTGACATTGTTCAATTTTTTTTACAAACGTTGGCCGATAATATTTTTTTACGGTCGAGGATGCTTTTTTGTTCGATGTTGCCCTAAAAATTTACAATGTTGGTCGGCTAGGTTTTTTCGTTCGAGCTCAACCGAAGTTGTGTTTCGACCGACACCAGCATGTTTTCGTTTGCTAGGCACGCAAAACATTAACAACCTCGACACAAAATAATGATTCCTCGATACTGATCGAAAAAAATGCTAGCCGACGTCAGCCCGGAAAGTTTACCGATCAAGGTTTGAAAAAGAAGTATCAGCCGATGACGCCGATCCAACATTTCCTAATAGACATCATCCAAATGTTATTCGGGGATTGAATAGACAATAAAATTGTCGACATCGATCATTGTAAAGCCGTGACTGATATTTTTCGGTCGAAATTGTGCAATTTTTTTACAAACACTGGCTGATAACATTTTTTTACGGTAGAGGATGTTTTTTGTTCGGTGTTGCTGTAAAAATTTACAATGTAGGTCGACTAGGTTTTTTCGTTTGAGCTCAACTGAAGTTGTGTTTCGACCGACACCAGCATGTTTTCGTTCGCTAGGCATGCAAAACATTAACCAACCTCGGCACAAAATCATGATTCCTCGTTACTGATAAAAAAGTGTTAGCAGACGTCGCCCAGGAAAGTTAACCGATCGAGGTCTAACAAAAATCAACGGTGACGCCGATCGAGCATTTTCTAATTGACATCATCCAAATATTATTCGGGGATTGAATAGAAAATAAAATTGTCGACATCAACCATTGTAAAGACGTGACTGATATTTTTCAGTCAAAATTGTGCAATGTTTTTTACAAACGCTGGCCGATAATATTTTTCGGTCGGTTAGGTTTTTTCGTTCAAGCGCAACCGAAGTTTTGTTTCGACTGACACCAGCATGTTTTCGTTTGCTAGGCATGCAAAACATTAACCAACCTCGGCACAAAATCATGATTCCCGATACTGATCCATAAAAAATGCTAGCCGACGTTTCCCTGAAAGTTTACTGATCAAGGTTTGAAAAAGAAGTATCAGCCGATGACGCCGATCCAACATTTCCTAATAGACATCATCCAAATGTTATTCGGGGATTGAATAGACAATAAAATTGTCGACATCGATCATTGTAAAGCCTTGACTGATATTTTTCAGCTGAAATTGTGCAATTGTTTTTACAGACTGGCTGATAACATTTTTTTACGGTAGAGGATGCTTTTTTGTTCGGTGTTGCTGTAAAAATTTACAATGTAGGTCGACTAGGTTTTTTCGTTTGAGCTCAACTGAAGTTGTGTTTCGACCGACACCAGCATGTTTTCGTTCGCTAGGCATGCAAAACATTAACCAACCTCGGCACAAAATCATGATTCCTCGTTACTGATAAAAAAGTGTTAGCAGACGTCGCCCAGGAAAGTTAACCGATCGAGGTCTAACAAAAATCAACGGGTGACGCCGATCGAGCATTTTCTAATTGACATCATCAAATATTATTCGGGGATTGAATAGAAAATAAAATTGTCGACATCAACCATTGTAAAGACGTGACTGATATTTTTCAGTCAAAATTGTGCAATGTTTTTTACAAACGCTGGCCGATAATATTTTTCGGTCGGTTAGGTTTTTTCGTTCAAGCGCAACCGAAGTTTTGTTTCGACTGACACCAGCATGTTTTCGTTTGCTAGGCATGCAAAACATTAACCAACCTCGGCACAAAATCATGATTCCCCGATACTGATCCATAAAAAATGCTAGCCGACGTCTTCCCTGAAAGTTTACTGATCAAGGTTTGAAAAAGAAGTATCAGCCGATGACGCCGATCCAACATTTCCTAATAGACATCATCCAAATGTTATTCGGGATTGAATAGACAATAAAATTGTCGACATCGATCATTGTAAAGCCTTGACTGATATTTTTCAGCTGAAATTGTGCAATTGTTTTTACAGACTTTGGCTGATAACATTTTTTTACGGTAGAGGATGCTTTTTTGTTCGGTGTTGCTGTAGAAATTTACAATGTAGGTCGACTAGGTTTTTTCGTTTGAGCTCAACTGAAGTTGTGTTTCGACCGACACCAGCATGTTTTCGTTCGCTAGGCATGCAAAACATTAACCAACCTCGGCACAAAATCATGATTCCTCGTTACTGATAAAAAAATGTTAGCAGACGTCGCCCAGGAAAGTTAACCGATCGAGGTCTAACAAAAATCAACGGGTGACGCCGATCGAGCATTTTCTAATAGACATCATCCAAATATTATTCGGGGATTGAATAGAAAATAAAATTGTCGACATCGACCATTGTAAAGACGTGACTGATATTTTTCAGTCGAAATTGTGCAATGTTTTTTACAAACGCTGGCCGATAATATTTTTCGGTCGGTTAGGTTTTTTCGTTCGAGCGCAACCGAAGTTTTGTTTCGACCGACACCAGCATGTTTTCGTTTGCTAGGCATGCAAAACATTAACCAACCTCGGCACAAAATCATGATTCCCCGATACTGATCCATAAAAAATGCTAGCCGACGTCTTCCCTGAAAGTTTACTGATCAAGGTTTGAAAAAGAAGTATCACTCGATGACGCCGATTCAACATTTTCTAATAGACATCGCCCAAATATTATCCAGGGATTGAATAGAAAATTCAATAGCCGACATCGATCGTTGTATAGCCACGACTGACATTTTTCAGCTGACATTGTTCAATTTTTTTTACAAACGTTGGCCGATAATATTTTTTTACGGTCGAGGATGCTTTTTTGTTCGATGTTGCCCTAAAAATTTACAATGTTGGTCGGCTAGGTTTTTTCGTTCGAGCTCAACCGAAGTTGTGTTTCGACCGACACCAGCATGTTTTCGTTTGCTAGGCACGCAAAACATTAACAAACCTCGACACAAAATAATGATTCCTCGATACTGATCGAAAAAAATGCTAGCCGACGTCAGCCCGGAAAGTTTACCGATCAAGGTTTGAAAAAGAAGTATCAGCCGATGACGCCGATCCAACATTTCCTAATAGACATCATCCAAATGTTATTCGGGGATTGAATAGACAATAAAATTGTCGACATCGATCATTGTAAAGCCGTGACTGATATTTTTCGGTCGAAATTGTGCAATTTTTTTTACAAACACTGGCTGATAACATTTTTTTACGGTAGAGGATGCTTTTTTGTTCGGTGTTGCTGTAAAAATTTACAATGTAGGTCGACTAGGTTTTTTCGTTTGAGCTCAACTGAAGTTGTGTTTCGACCGACACCAGCATGTTTTCGTTCGCTAGGCATGCAAAACATTAACCAACCTCGGCACAAAATCATGATTCCTCGTTACTGATAAAAAAGTGTTAGCAGACGTCGCCCAGGAAAGTTAACCGATCGAGGTCTAACAAAAATCAACGGGTGACGCCGATCGAGCATTTTCTAATTGACATCATCCAAATATTATTCGGGGATTGAATAGAAAATAAAATTGTCGACATCAACCATTGTAAAGACGTGACTGATATTTTTCAGTCAAAATTGTGCAATGTTTTTTACAAACGCTGGCCGATAATATTTTTCGGTCGGTTAGGTTTTTTCGTTCGAGCGCAACCGAAGTTTTGTTTCGACTGACACCAGCATGTTTTCGTTTGCTAGGCATGCAAAACATTAACCAACCTCGGCACAAAATCATGATTCCCCGATACTGATCCATAAAAAATGCTAGCCGACGTCTTCCCTGAAAGTTTACTGATCAAGGTTTGAAAAAGAAGTATCAGCCGATGACGCCGATCCAACATTTCCTAATAGACATCATCCAAATGTTATTCGGGGATTGAATAGACAATAAAATTGTCGACATCGATCATTGTAAAGCCTTGACTGATATTTTTCAGCTGAAATTGTGCAATTGTTTTTACAGACTTTGGCTGATAACATTTTTTTACGGTAGAGGATGCTTTTTTGTTCGGTGTTGCTGTAGAAATTTACAATGTAGGTCGACTAGGTTTTTTCGTTTGAGCTCAACTGAAGTTGTGTTTCGACCGACACCAGCATGTTTTCGTTCGCTAGGCATGCAAAACATTAACCAACCTCGGCACAAAATCATGATTCCTCGTTACTGATAAAAAAATGTTAGCAGACGTCGCCCAGGAAAGTTAACCGATCGAGGTCTAACAAAAATCAACGGGTGACGCCGATCGAGCATTTTCTAATAGACATCATCCAAATATTATTCGGGGATTGAATAGAAAATAAAATTGTCGACATCGACCATTGTAAAGACGTGACTGATATTTTTCAGTCGAAATTGTGCAATGTTTTTTACAAACGCTGGCCGATAATATTTTTCGGTCGGTTAGGTTTTTTCGTTCGAGCGCAACCGAAGTTTTGTTTCGACCGACACCAGCATGTTTTCGTTTGCTAGGCATGCAAAACATTAACCAACCTCGGCACAAAATCATGATTCCCCGATACTGATCCATAAAAAATGCTAGCCGACGTCTTCCCTGAAAGTTTACTGATCAAGGTTTGAAAAAGAAGTATCACTCGATGACGCCGATTCAACATTTTCTAATAGACATCGCCCAAATATTATCCAGGGATTGAATAGAAAATTCAATAGCCGACATCGATCGTTGTATAGCCACGACTGACATTTTTCAGCTGACATTGTTCAATTTTTTTACAAACGTTGGCCGATAATATTTTTTTACGGTCGAGGATGCTTTTTTGTTCGATGTTGCCCTAAAAATTTACAATGTTGGTCGGCTAGGTTTTTTCGTTCGAGCTCAACCGAAGTTGTGTTTCGACCGACACCAGCATGTTTTCGTTTGCTAGGCACGCAAAACATTAACAAACCTCGACACAAAATAATGATTCCTCGATACTGATCGAAAAAAATGCTAGCCGACGTCAGCCCGGAAAGTTTACCGATCAAGGTTTGAAAAAGAAGTATCAGCCGATGACGCCGATCCAACATTTCCTAATAGACATCATCCAAATGTTATTCGGGGATTGAATAGACAATAAAATTGTCGACATCGATCATTGTAAAGCCGTGACTGATATTTTTCGGTCGAAATTGTGCAATTTTTTTTACAAACACTGGCTGATAACATTTTTTTACGGTAGAGGATGCTTTTTTGTTCGGTGTTGCTGTAAAAATTTACAATGTAGGTCGACTAGGTTTTTTCGTTTGAGCTCAACTGAAGTTGTGTTTCGACCGACACCAGCATGTTTTCGTTCGCTAGGCATGCAAAACATTAACCAACCTCGGCACAAAATCATGATTCCTCGTTACTGATAAAAAAGTGTTAGCAGACGTCGCCCAGGAAAGTTAACCGATCGAGGTCTAACAAAAATCAACGGGTGACGCCGATCGAGCATTTTCTAATTGACATCATCCAAATATTATTCGGGGATTGAATAGAAAATAAAATTGTCGACATCAACCATTGTAAAGACGTGACTGATATTTTTCAGTCAAAATTGTGCAATGTTTTTTACAAACGCTGGCCGATAATATTTTTCGGTCGGTTAGGTTTTTTCGTTCGAGCGCAACCGAAGTTTTGTTTCGACTGACACCAGCATGTTTTCGTTTGCTAGGCATGCAAAACATTAACCAACCTCGGCACAAAATCATGATTCCCCGATACTGATCCATAAAAAATGCTAGCCGACGTCTTCCCTGAAAGTTTACTGATCAAGGTTTGAAAAAGAAGTATCAGCCGATGACGCCGATCCAACATTTCCTAATAGACATCATCCAAATGTTATTCGGGATTGAATAGACAATAAAATTGTCGACATCGATCATTGTAAAGCCTTGACTGATATTTTTCAGCTGAAATTGTGCAATTGTTTTTACAGACTTTGGCTGATAACATTTTTTTACGGTAGAGGATGCTTTTTTGTTCGGTGTTGCTGTAGAAATTTACAATGTAGGTCGACTAGGTTTTTTCGTTTGAGCTCAACTGAAGTTGTGTTTCGACCGACACCAGCATGTTTTCGTTCGCTAGGCATGCAAAACATTAACCAACCTCGGCACAAAATCATGATTCCTCGTTACTGATAAAAAAATGTTAGCAGACGTCGCCCAGGAAAGTTAACCGATCGAGGTCTAACAAAAATCAACGGGTGACGCCGATCGAGCATTTTCTAATAGACATCATCCAAATATTATTCGGGGATTGAATAGAAAATAAAATTGTCGACATCGATCTTTGTAAAGCCGTGACTTATATTTTTCAGTCGAAATTGTGCAATGTTTTTTACAAACGCTGGCCGATAATATTTTTTTACAGTAGAGGATGCTTTTTTTGTTCGGTGTTGCCGTAAAAATTTACAATGTAGGTCGGCTAGGTTTTTTCGTTCGAGCACAACCGAAGGTTTGTTTCGACCGACACCAGCATGTTTTCGTTTGCTAGGCATTCAAAACATTAACCAACCTCGGCACAAAATCATGATTCCCCGATACTGATCGAAAAAAATGTTAGCCGACGTCTGCCCGGAAAGTTTACCGATCAAGGTTTGAAAAAGAAGTATCACCCGATGACGCCGATCCAACATTTCCTAATAGACATCATCCAAATATTATTCGGGGATTGAATAGAAAATAAAATTGTTAACATCGATCATTGTAAAGTCGTGACTCAAATTTTTTAGTCGAAATTGTGCAATTTTTTTTTTTACAGACGCTAGCCGATAATATTTTTTTACGGTAGAGGATGCTTTTTTATTCGGTGTTGCCGTAAAAATTTACAATGTAGGTCGGGTAGGTTTTTTTGTTAGAGCTCAACCGAAGTTGTGTTTCGACCGACACCAGCATGATTTCGTTTGCTAGGCATGCAAAACATTAACCATCCTCGGCACAAAATCATGATTCCCCGATACTGATCGAAAAAAATGTTAGCCGACGTCTGCCCGGAAAGTTTACCGATCCAGGTTTGAAAAAGAAGTATCACTCGATGACGCCGATCGAACATTTCCTTATAGACATCACCCAAATATTATTGAGGGATTGAATGGAAAATACAATAGTCGACATCGATCGTTGTATAGCCACGACTGATATTTTTCAGCTGACATTGTTCAATTTTTTTTACAAACGTTGGCCGATAATATTTTTTTACAGTAGCGGATGCTTTTTTGTTCGGTGTTGCCATAAAAATTTACAATGTAGGTCGGCTAGGTTTTTTCGTTCGAGCTCAACCGAAGTTGTGTTTCGACCGACACCAGCATGTTTTCGTTTGCTAGGCATGGAAGACATTAACCAAACTCGGCAAAAAAACATGATTCCCCGATACTGATAAAAAAATGTTAGCAGACGTCGCCCAGGAAAGTTAACCGATCGAGGTCTAACAAAAATCACCGGGTGATGCCAATCGAACATTTTCTAATAGACATCATCCAAATATTATTCGGGGATTGAATAGAAAATAAAATTGTCGACATCGATCATTGTAAAGCCGTGACTTATATTTTTCAGTCGAAATTGTGCAATGTTTTTTACAAACGCTGGCCGATAATATTTTTTTACAGTAGAGGATGCTTTTTTGTTCGGTGTTGCCGTAAAAATTTACAATGTAGGTCGGCTATGTTTTTTCGTTCGAGCTCAACCGAAATTGGGTTTCGACCGACACCAGCATGTTTTCGTTTGCTAGGCATGGAAAACATTAACCAACCTCGGCACAAAATCATGATTCCCCGATACTGATCGAAAAAAATGTTAGCAGACGTTGCCCAGGAAAGTTAACCGATCGAGGTCTAACAAAAATCACCGGGTGACGCCAATCGAACATTTTCTAATAGACATCATCCAAATATTATTCGGGGATTGAATAGAAAATAAAATTGTCGACATCGATCATTGTAAAGCCGTGACTGATATTTTTCAGTCGAAATTGTGCAATGTTTTTTACAAACGCTGGCCGATAATATTTTTTTAGAGTAGAGGATACTTTTTTTGTTCGGTGTTGCCGTAAAAATTTACAATGTAGGTCGGCTAGGTTTTTTCGTTCGAGCTCAACCGAAGTTGTGTTTCGACCGACACCAGCATGTTTTCGTTTGCTAGGCATTCAAAACATTAACCAACCTCGGCACAAAATCATGATTCCCCGATACTGATCGAAAAAAATGTTAGCCGACGACTGCCCGGAAAGTTTACCGATCCAGGTTTGAGAAAGAAGTATCACCGGATGACGCCGATCGAACATTTTCTAATAGACATCATCCAAATATTATTCGGGGATTGAATAGAAAATAAAATTGTTGACATCGATCTTTGTAAAGCCGTGACTTATATTTTTCAGTCGAAATTGTGCAATGTTTTTTACAAACGCTGGCCGATAATATTTTTTTACAGTAGATGATGCTTTTTTTGTTCGGTGTTGCCGTAAAAATTTACAATGTAGGTCGGCTAGGTTTTTTCGTTCGAGCACAACCGAAGTTGTGTTTCGACCGACACCAGCATGTTTTCGTTTGCTAGGCATTCAAAACATTAACCAACCTCGGCACAAAATCATGATTCCCCGATACTGATCGAAAAAAATGTTAGCCGACGTCTGCCCGGAAAGTTTACCGATCAAGGTTTGAAAAAGAAGTATCACTAGATGACTTTGATCCAACATTTCCTAATAGACATCATCCAAATATTATTCGGGGATTGAATAGAAAATAAAATTGTCGACATCGATCATTGTAAAGCCGTGACTGATATTTTTCAGTCGCAATTGTGCAATGTTTTTTACAAACGCTGGCCGATAATATATTTTTTACAATAGAGGATGCTTTTTTGTTCGGTGTTGCCGTAAAAATTTACAATTTAGGTCGGCTAGGTTTTTTCGTTCGAGCTTAACCGAAGTTGAGTTTCGACCAAAACCAGCATGTTTTCGTTTCCTAGGCATGCAAAACATTAACCAACCTCGGCACCAAATCATGATTCCCCGATACTGATCGAAAAAAATGCTAGTCGACGTCTTCCCAGAAAGTTTACCGATCTAGGTTTGAAAAAGAAGTATCACACGATGACGCCGATCCAACATTTCCTAATAGACATCATCCAAATATTATTCGGGGATTGAATAGAAAATAATATTGTCGACATCGATCATTGTAAATCCGTGACTGATATTTTTTAGTCGAAATTGTGTAATTTTTTTTACAAACGCTAGCCGATAATAGTTTTTTATGGTAGAGGATGTTTTTTTGTTCGGTGTTGCCGTAAAAATTTACAATGTAGGTCAGCTAGGTTTTTTCGTTCGACCTTAACCGAAGTTGTGTTTCGACTGACACCAGCATGTTTTCGTTTGCTAGGCATGCAAAACATTAACCAACCTCGGCACAAAATCATGATTCCCCGATACTGATCGAAAAAAATGCTAGCCGACGTCTGCCCGGAAAGTTTACCGATCAAGGTTTGAAAAAGAAGATGACGCCGATCCAACATTTCCTAATAGACATCATCCAAATATTATTCAGGGATTGAATTGAAAATAAAATTTGCGACATCGATCATTGTAAAGCCTTGACTGATATTTTTCAGCCGAAATTGTGCAATTTTTTTTACAAACACTGGCTGATAACATTTTTTTACGGTAGAGGATGCTTTTTTGTTCGGTGTTGCTGTAAAAATTTACAATCTAGGTCGACTAGGTTTTTTCGTTCGAGCTCTACCAAAGTTGTGTTTCGACCGACACCAGCATGTTTTCGTTTGCTAGGCATGGAAGACATAGAGGATGTTTTTTGATTCGGTGTTGCCGTAAAAATTTACAATGTTGGTCCGCTAGGTTTTTTCGTTCGAGCTCAACCGAAGTTGTGTTTCGACCGACACCAGCATGTTTTCGTTTGCTAGGCATGCAAAACATTAACCAGACTCGGCAAAAAAACATGATTCCCCGATACTGATCGAAAAAAAATGCAAGCCGACATCTGCACGGAAAGTTTACCGATCCAGGTTTGAAAAAGAAGTATCACCCGATGACGCCGATCGAACATTTCCTTATAGACATCACCCAAATATTGTTCAGGGATTGAATAGAAAATACAATAGCCGATATCGATCGTTGTATAGCAACGACTGATATTTTTCAGCTGAAATTGTTCAATTTTTTTTACAAACGTTGGCCGATAATATTTTTTTACGGTCGAGGATGCTTTTTTGTTCGGTGTTGCCCTAAAAATTTACAATGTTGGTTAGCTAGGTTTTTTCGTTCGAGCTCAACCGAAGATGTGTTTCAACCGACACAGCATGTTTTCGTTTGCTAGGCATGGAAGACATTAACCAAAGTCGACAAAAAAACATGATTCCCCGATACTGATGGAAAAAAAATGCAAGCCGACGTCTGCTAGGAAAGTTTACCGATCCAGGTTTGAAAAAGTATCACCCGATGACGCCGATCGAACATTTCCTAATAGACATCACCCAAATATTATTCAGGGATTGAATAGAAAATGCAATAGCCGACATCGATCGTTCTATAGCCACGACTGATATTTTTCAGCCGACATTGTTCAATTTTTTTACAAACGTTGGCCGATAATATTTTTTTACGGTAGAGGATGCTTTTTTGTTCGGTGTTGCCGTAAAAATTTACAATGTTGGTCGGCTAGGTTTTTTCGTTCGAGCTCAACCAAAGTTGTGTTTCGACCTATACCAGCATGTTTTCATTTGCTAGGCATGGAAAACATTAACCAACCTCGGCAAAAAAACATGATTCCCCGATACTGATAAAAAAATGTTAGCAGACGTCGGCCAGGAAAGTTAACCGATCGAGGTCTAACAAAAATCACCGGGTGATGCCAATCGAACATTTTCTAATAGACATCATCCAAATATTATTCGGGCTTGAATAGAAAATAAAATTGTCGACATCGATCATTGTAAAGCCGTGGCTGATATTTTTCAGTCGAAATTTTGCAATTGTTTTTACAAACGCTAGCCGATAATAGTTTTTTTACGGTAGAGGATGCTTTTTTGTTCGGTGTTGCCGTAAAAATTTACAATGTAGGTCGGGTAGGTTTTTTCGTTCGAGCTCAACCGAAGTTGTGTTTCGACCGACACCAGCATGTTTTCGTTTGCTAGGCATGCAAAACATTAACCAAACTCGGCAAAAAACATGATTCCCCGATACTGATCGGAAAAAAAATGCAAGCCGACGTCTGCACAGAAAGTTTACCGATCCAGGTTTGAAAAAGAAGTATCACCCGATGACGCCGATCGAACATTTCCCTATAGACATCACCCAAATATTATTCAGGTATTGAATAGAAAATACAATAGCCGGCATCGATCGTTGTATAGCCACGACTGATATTTTTCAGTCGAAATTGTGCAATTTTTTTTACAAACGCTAGCCGATAATAGTTTTTTATGGTAGAGGATGTTTTTTTGTTCGGTGTTGCCGTAAAAATTTACAATGTAGGTCACCTAGGTTTTTTCGTTCGAACTCAACCGAAGTTGTGTTTCGACCGACACCAGCATGTTTTCGTTTGCTAGGCATGGAAGACATAGAGGATGTTTTTTTATTCGGTGTTGCCGTAAAAATTTACAATGTTGGTCGGCTAGGTTTTTTCGTTTGAGCTCAACCGAAGTTGTGTTTCGATCGACACCAGCATGTTTTCGTTTGCTAGGCATGGAAGACATTAACCAAAATCGACAAAAAAACATGATTCCCATATACAGATCGAAAAAAAATGCAAGCCGACGTCTGCACGGAAAGTTTACCGATCCAGGTTTGAAAAAGAAGTATCACCCGATGACGCCGATCAAACATTTCCTTATAGATATCACCCAAATATTATTCAGGGATTGAATAGAAAATACAATAGCCGACATCGATCGTTGTATAGCCATGACTGATATTTTTCAGCTGACATTGTTCAATTTTTTTTACAAACGTTGGCCGATAATATTTTTTTACTGTAAAGGATGCTTTTTTGTTCGGTGTTGCCGTAAAAATTTACAATGTAGGTCGACTAGGTTTTTTCGTTTGAGCTCAACTGAAGTTGTGTTTCGACCGACACCAGCATGTTTTCGTTTGCTAGGCATGCATAACATTAACCAACCTCGGCACAAAATCATGATTCCCCGATACTGATCCATAAAAAATGCTAGCCGACGTCTTCCCTGAAAGTTTACTGATCAAGGTTTGAAAAAGAAGTATCACTCGATGACGCCGATTCAACATTTTCTAATAGACATCGCCCAAATATTATCCAGGGATTGAACAGAAAATACAATAGCCGACATCGATCGTTGTATAGCCACGACTGATATTTTTCAGCTGACATTGTTCAACTTTTTTTACAAACGTTGGCCGATAATATTTTTTTACTGTAGAGGATGCTTTTTTGTTTGGTGTTGCCGTAAAAATTTACAATGTAGGTCGACTAGGTTTTTTCGTTTGAGCTCAACTGAAGTTGTGTTTCGTCCGACACCAGCATGTTTTCGTTTGCTAGGCATGCAAAACATTAACCAACCTCGGCAAAAAATCATAATTCCCCGATACTGATTGAGAAAAATGCTAGCCGACGTCTGCCTGGAAAGTTTTCCGATCCAGGTTTGAAAAAGAAGTATCACCCGATGACGCCGATCGAACATTTCCTAATAGACATCATCCAAATATTATTCGTGGATTGAATAGAAAATAAAATTGTCGACATCGATCATTGTAAAGCCGTGACTGTTATTTTTCAGTCGAAATTGTTCAATTTTTTTTACAATCGCTAGTCGATAATATTTTTTTACGGTAGAGGATGCTATTTTTGTTCGGTGTTGCCGTAAAAATTTACAATGTAGGTCGGCTAGGTTTTTTCGTTTGAGCTCAACTGAAGTTGTGTTTCGTCCGACACCAGCATGTTTTCGTTTGCTAGGCATGGAAGACATTAACCAAAATCGACAAAAAAACATGATTCCCCGATACTGATCGAAAAAAAAATGCAAGCCGACGTCTGCACGTAAAGCTTACCGATCAAGGTTTGAAAAAGAAGTATTACTCGATGACGTCGATCGAACATTTCCTAATAGACATCATCCAAATATTATTCGGGGATTGAATAGAAAATAAAATTGTCGACATCGATCATTGTAAAGCCCCGACTGATATTTTTCAGTCGACATTGCACAATTATTTTTACAAACGTTGGCCGATAATATTTTTTTACGTTAGAGGATGCTTCTTTGTTCGGTGTTGTCGTAAAACTTTACAATGTACGTCAGCTAGGTATTTTCGTTCGAGCTCAAACGAAGTTGTGGTTCGACCGACACCGGCATGTTTTCATTTGCTCGGAAACGAAAACGTTAGCCCACCTCGGAAAAAAACCTGATTCACCGATACTAATCGAAAAAAATGCTAGCCAACGTCGACGAGGAAAGATCAACGATCGAGGTTTAAAAAAGAAGCATCACCGGATGACGCCGATCGAACATTTCCTATTAGACATTATCCAAATATTATTCTGGGATAGAATAGAAAATACAATAGCCCACATTGGTCAGTGTAAAGCCCCGACTGATATTTTTCAGCCGACATTGCGCAATTTTTTTTACAAACGTTGGTCGATAATATTTTTTTACGGTAGAGGATGCTTTTTTGGTCGGTGTTCATGAAACTCGCCAAATACAGGCTAAAGGCCCAAGTGGAGAAGGACGAAGGCCTAAGTGGAGAAGGACAAAGCCCCCGAGTGGAGAAGGATGAAGGCCCAAGTGGAGAAGGATGAAGGCCTAAGTGGAGAAGGATGAAGGCCATAGGCAGAGACACTATCAAGACAATTAATTGTTGTTGAAGGCCCAAACTAATTTGAAGGCCCAAGTTAAATATGTTTTTTAGTTATAATTTTTATTTATTGTAATTTTGGCCCAACCTGTTTAGAAGGCCCATGTCTATTTTTATCTTTTTGTTCAGATACACTATAAGTATTGGTTTTTGTTTTGAATAAAAAAAACTTTTGACATTTGATAAAATTTGGTGAGAGTTTCTCTCTGAGTTCCTTGTTGAACCAATCTCAGACTTATCAAGGTAATCCTTGTGGCGTCTACCCTGACTTATCTTCCTTCACCGGAAGTGGCGTCATCCAAACCTCCGTAGCCTGTATCAAACGATCCACTCCTACTCAGGTTCACATCAGTTGCCGTAAAAATTTACAATGTACGTCGGCTAGGTTTTTTCGTTTGAGCTCAACCGAAGTAGTCGTTCGACTGACACCGGCATGTTTTCATTTGTTCGCTAATGAAAACACTAGCCCACCTCGGAAGAAAACTTAATTCACCGATACTGATCGAAAAAAATTCTAGCCGACGTCGACGAGGAACGATCAACGATCGAGGTTTAAAAAAGAATCATCACCGGATGACGCCGATCGAACATTTCCTATTAGACATCATCCAAATATTATTCAGGGATTGAATAGAAAATACAATAACCGACATCGGTCGTTGTAAAGTCGCAACTGATATTTTCCTGCTGACATTGCACATTTTTTTATACAAACGCTGGCCGATAATATTTTTTTACGGTAGAGGATGTTTTTTTGTTCGATGTTGCCGTAAAAATTTAAAATGTACGTCAGCTAAGTTTTGTCGTTTGAGCTCAAACGAAGTTGTGGTTCGACCGACACCGGCATGTTTTCATTTGCTAGGAAACGAAAACGTTAGCCCACCTCGGAAAAAAAACCTGATTCACTGATACTAATCGAAAAAATGCTAGCCGACGTCGACGAGGAAAGATCAACGATCGAGGTTTAAAAAAGAAGCATCACCGGATGACGCCAATCGAACATTTCCTATTAGACATCCAAATATTCAGGGATAGAATAGAAAATACAATAACCGACATTGGTCGGTGTAAAGCCCTGACTGATATTTTTCAGCCGACATTGTGCAATTTTTTTACAAACGTTGGTCGATAATATTTTTTTTTACGGTAGAGGATGCTTTTTTGGTCGGTGTTGCCGTAAAAATTTACAATGTACGTCGGCTAGGTTTTTTCGTTTGAGCTCAACCGAAGTTGTGTTTCGTCCGACACCAGCATGTTTTCGTTTGCTAGGCATGGAAGACATTAACCAAAATCGACAAAAAAACATGATTCCCCAATACTGATCGAAAAAAAAATGCAAGCCGACGTCTGCACGTAAAGTTTACCGATCAAGGTTTGAAAAAGAAGTATCACTCGATGACGCCGATCGAACATTTCCTAATAGACATCATCCAAATATTATTTGGGAATTGAATAGAAAATAAAATTGTCGACATCGATCATTGTAAAGCCCCGACTGATATTTTTCAGTCGACATTGCGCAATTATTTTTACAAACGTTGGCCGATAATATTTTTTTACGTTAGAGGATGCTTTTTTGTTCGGTGTTGCCGTAAAACTTTACAATGTACGTCAGCTAGGTATTTTTGTTCGAGCTCAAATGAAGTTGTGGTTCGACCGACACCGGCATGTTTTCATTTGCTCAGAAACGAAAACGTTAGCCCACCTCGGAAAAAAACCTGATTCACCGATACTAATCGAAAAAAATGCTAGCCGACGTCGACGAGGAAAGATCAACGATCGAGGTTTAAAAAAGAAGCATCACCGGATGACGCCGATCGAACATTTTTCAATTAGACATTATCCAAATATTATTCTGGGATAGAATAGAAAATACAATAGCCCACATTGGTCGGTGTAAAGCCCCGACTGATATTTTTCAGCCGACATTGCGCAATTTTTTTACAAACGTTGGTTGATAATATTTTTTTACGGTAGAGGATGCTTTTTTGGTCGGTGTTGCCGTAAAAATTTACAATGTACATCGGCTAGGTTTTTTCGTTTGAGCTCAACCGAAGTAGTGGTTCGAC
This sequence comes from Glycine max, assembly GCF_000004515.6. Lineage (NCBI taxonomy): Eukaryota > Viridiplantae > Streptophyta > Magnoliopsida > Fabales > Fabaceae > Glycine > Glycine max. Next base: position 152,320 of record NW_024464712.1, read on the forward strand.
TGACACCGGTATGTTTTCATTTGTTCGCTAATGAAAACATTAACCCACCTCGGAAGAAAACTTGATTCACCGATACTGATCGAAAAAAATTCTAGCCGATCTCGACGAGGAAAGATCAACGATCGAGGTTTAAAAAGAATCATCACCGGATGACGCCGATCGAACATTTCCTATTAGACATCATCCAAATATTATTCAGGGATTGAATAGAAAATACAATAACCGACATCGGTCGTTGTAAAGTCGCAACTGATATTTTCCTGCTGACATTGCACAATTTTTTATACAAACGTTGGCCGATAATATTTTTTTACGGTAGAGGATGCTTTTTTGTTCAGTGTTGCCGTAAAAGTTTAAAATGTACATCAGCTAAGTTTTTTCGTTTGAGCTCAAACGAAGTTGTGGTTCGACCGACACCGGCATGTTTTCATTTGCTAGGAAACGAAAACGTTAGCCCACCTCGGAAAAAAAACCTGATTCACCGATACTAATTGAAAAAAATGCTAGCCGACGTCGACGAGGAAAGATCAACGATCGAGGTTTAAAAAAGAAGCATCACCGGATGACGCCAATCGAACATTTCCTATTAGACATCCAAATATTATTCAGGGATAGAATAGAAATACAATAGCCGACATTGGTCGGTGTAAAGCCCCGACTGATATTTTTCAGCCGACATTGCGCAATTTTTTTTACAAACGTTGGTCGATAATATTTTTTTACGGTAGATCAGATTTGGGATAACAAATTAGATTTAATTTGGATAACAGATATGATAACAAATAAGATAACAGATAGGATAACAGATAAGATAACAGATATGACAACTAAAATTCAAATGCTCATAACTTTTGCTACGGTTGTCCGTTTGAGGCCCACTATATATCAAAACGCTCAGAATTCAGAGGAGAATCTAGATAAGGGGATTTGGTACACGATTTTCTGCCAAAAAAAAGCCTCTAACTGCCTCAATTTCGTGTTGAAAGATCAAACACCCACTTTCTCTTTTTTCTCTTTCTTCTTTTCTTCTCTTTTTTTTCTTCAAAATTTCTGCAACTTTTTTTTTACTTGAAACAGAACCAAAACAATTTTTTTTTATGACACAAAGTCTGAAAGACACTAGAAACAAGAACAACAACAAGAACACAAACGTGACAAGAACAAGAACGAAACAAAGACACAAACAAGAACGCAACAAGACGCAAACAAGAAAAACAAATAACAGAACAAGGACAAAACACGAACCAGGACAAATTACAAAGAAAAATAATAGGATAAGATAGAACCTGTATCAAGAGCCGAAGCTCTGATACCAGATGATGTGAACCTTATGGGGGATCACTTGATACAGGCTGTAGAGTTTTTGGATGACGCCACTTCCGGTGAAGGAAGATAAGTCAGGGTAGACGCCACTTCCGGTGAAGGAAGATAAGTCTGGGTAGACGCCACTTCCGGTGAAGGAAGATAAGTCTGGGTAGACGCCACTTCCAGTGAAGGAAGATAAGTCTGGGTAGACGCCACTTCCGGTTAAGGAAGATAAGTCTGGGTAGACGCCACTTCCAGTGAAGGAAGATAAGTCTGGGTAGACGCCACAAGGATTACCTTGATAAGTCTGATAATTGGTTCAACAAGGAACCCAGAGAGAAACTCTCACCAAATTTTATCAAAATGCAAAAGTTTTTTTTTATTCAAAACAAAAACCCATACTTATAGTGTAGCTAAACAAAAAGATAAAAATAGACATGGGCCTTCTAAACAGTTTGGGCCAAAATTACAATAAATAAAAATTATAACTAAATAGAACATATTTATTATGGGCCTTCAAATTAATCTTGGCCTTCAGCATCAATTAATAGTCTTGATAGTGTCTCTGCCTCTGGGCCTTCATCCTTCTCCACTTGGGGGCTTTGTCCTTCTCCACTTGGGCCTTCGTCCTTCTCCACTTGGGCCTTCATCCTTCTCCACTCGGGGGCTTTGTCCTTCTCCACTTGGGCCTTCGTCCTTCTCCACTTGGGCCTTTAGACTGTATTTGGCCTGTTTCATGATTCTCATCAGGTTTGACCGACACCGGCATGCTTTCATTTGTTCACTAACGAAAACATTAGCCCACCTCGGATGAAAACTTGATTCACCGATACTGATAAAAAAAAATGCTAGCTAATGTCGACGAGGAAGGATCAACGATCTAGGTTTAAAAAAGAAGCATCACCGGATGACGCCGATCGAACATTTCCTATTAGACATCATCCAAATATTATTCAGGGATTGAATAGAAAATACAATAACCGACATCGGTCGTTGTAAAGTCGCGACTGATATTTTCCTGCCGCCATTGCACAATTTTTTTTAAAAACGCTGGACGATAATATATTTTTACGGTAGAGGATGTTTTTTTGTTCGGTGTTGCCGTAAAAATTTACAAAGTACGTCGGCAAGGTTTTTTCGTTCGAGCTCAACCGAAGTTGTGGTTCCACCGACATCGGCATGTTTTCATTTGCTCGGAAATGAAAACCTTAGCCCACCTCGGAAAAAAACTTGATTCACCGATACTGATCGAAAAAAATGCTAGCCGACATCGACCATGAAAGTTTACCGATCGAGGTCTAAAATAAAATCACCGGATGACGCCGATCGAACATTTTCTATTAGACATCAGCCAAATATTATTCAGGAATTGAATAGAAAATAAATAGCCGACATCAGTCGTTGTAAAGCCGCAACTGATATTTTCCAGCCGACATTGCGCAATTTTTTTTACAAACGTTGGCCGATAATATTTTTTTACGGAAGATGATGCTTTTTTTTTCGGTGTTGCCATAAAAATTTACAATGTACGTCGGCTAGGTTTTTTCGTTCGAGCTCAACCGAAGTTGTGGTTCGACCAACACCGGTATGTTTTCATTTGCTCGGCAAGGAAAACGTTAGCCCACCTCAGAAGAAAACTTGATTCACCGATACTGATCGAAAAAAATGCTAGCCAACGTCGATGAAGATAGATCAACGATCAAGGTTTAAAAAAGAAGCATCACCGGATGACGCCGATCGAACATTTCCTATTAGATTAGACATCATCCAAATATTATTCAGAGATTGAATGGAAAATACAATAGCCGACATCGGTCAGTGTAAAGCCCCGACTGATATTTTTCAGCCGACATTGCGCAATTTTTTTTACAAACGTTGGCCGATAATATTTTTCTACGGTAGAGGATACTTTTTTGTTCGGTGTTGCCGTAAAAATTTACAATGTACGTCAGCTAGGTATTTTCATTCGAGCTCAACCGGAGTTGTAGTTCCACCGACATCGGCATGTTTTCATTTGCTCGGAAACGGAAACCTTAGCCCAACTCGGAAAAAAACTTGATTCACCGATACGGATCGAAAAAAATTCTAGCCGACACCAGCCATGAAAGTTTACCGATCGAGTTCTAAAATAAAATCACCAGATGACGCCGATCGAACATTTTCTATTAGACATCAGCCAAATATTATTCAGGAATTGAATAGAAAATACAATAGCCGACATCGGTCGGTGTAAAGCCCCGACTGATATTTTTCAGCCGATATTGCGCAATTTTTTTTACAAATGTTGGCCGATAATATTTTTTTACGGTAGAGCATGCTTTTTTGATCGGTGTTGCCGTAAAAATTTACAATGTACGTCGGCTAGGTTTTTCCGTTCGAGCTCAACCGAAGTTGTGGTTCGACCGACACCGGCATGTTTTCATTTGTTCGCTAACGAAAACATTAGCCCACCTCGAAAGAAAACTTGATTCACCGATACGGATCGAAAAAAATTCTAGCCGACACCGGCCATGAAAGTTTACCGATCGAGTTCTAAAATAAAATCACCAGATGACGCCGATCGAACATTTTCTATTAGACATCAGCCAAATATTATTCAGGAATTGAATAGAAAATACAATAGCCGACATCGGTCGGTGTAAAGCCCCGACTGATATTTTTCAGCCGATATTGCGCAATTTTTTTTACAAATGTTGGTCGATAATATTTTTTTACGGTAGAACATGCTTTTTTGTTCGGTGTTGCCGTAAAAATTTACAATGTACGTCGGCTAGGTTTTTCCGTTCGAGCTCAACCGAAATTGTGGTTCGACCGACACCGGCATGTTTTCATTTGTTCGCTAACGAAAACATTAGCCCACCTCGGAAGAAAACTTGATTCACCGATACTGAATGAAAAAAATGCTAGTCGACGTCGACGAGGGAAGATCAACGATCGAGGTTTAAAAAATAAGCATCACCGGATGACGCTGATCGAACATTTCCCATTAGACATCATCCAAATCTTATTCAGGGATTGAATAGAAAATACAATAACCGACATCGGTCGTTGTAAAGTCGCGACTGATATTTTCCTGCCGACTTTGCACAATTTTTTTTACAAACGCTGGCCGATAATATTTTTGTACGGTAGAGGATGATTTTTTGTTCGGTGTTGCCGCAAAAATTTACCGTGTTGGTCGGCTAGGTTTTTTCGTTCGAGCTCAACCGTAGTTGTGTTTCGACATACACCAGCATGTTTTCATTTGCTAGGCATGGAAAACATTAACCAACCTCGGCAAAAAAACATGATTCCCCGATACTGATAAAAAAATGTTAGCAGACGTCGGCCAGGAAAGTTAACCGATCGAGGTCTAACAAAAATCACCGGGTGACGCCGATCGAACATTTTCTAATAGACATCATCCAAATATTATTCAGGGATTGAATAGAAAATAAAATTGTCGACATCGATCATTGTAAAGCTGTGACTGATATTTTTCAGTCGAAATTGTGCAATTTTTTTTACAAACGCTAGCCAATAATATTTTTTAACGGTAGAGGATGCTTTTTTGTTCGGTGTTGCCGTAAAAATTTACAATGTAGGTCGGGTAGGTTTTTTTGTTCGAGCTCAACCGAAGTTGTGTTTCGACCGACAGCAGCATGTTTTAGTTTGCTAGGCATGGAAAACATTAACCAACCTCGGCACAAAATCATGATTCTCCGATACTGATCGAAAAAAATGCTAGCCGACGTCTACCCGGAAAGTTTACCGATCAAGGCTTGAAAAAGAAGTATCACCCAATGACGCCGATCCAACATTTCCTAATAGACATCATCCAAATATTATTCGGGGATTGAATAGAAAATAAAATTGTCGACATCGATCATTGTAAAGCCGTGACTATATTTTTCAGTCGAAATTGTGCAATTGTTTTTACAAATGCTAGCCGATAATATTTTTTTACGGTAGAGGATTCTTTTTTGTTCGGTGTTGCTGTAAAAATTTACAATGTAGGTCGACTAGGTTTTTTCTTTCGAGCTCAACCGAAGTTGTGTTTCGACCGACACCAGCATGTTTTCGTTTGCTAGGCACGGAAGACATTAAGCAAACTCAGCAAAAAAACATGATTCCCCGATACTGATCGAAAAAAATTGCAAGCCGATGTCTGCCAGGAAATTTACCGATCCAGGTTTGAAAAAGAAGTATCACCCGATGACGCCGATCCAACATTTCCTAATAGACATCACCCAAATATTATTCAGGGATTGAATAGAGAATGCAATAGCCGACATCGATCGTTGTATAGCCACGACTGATATTTTTCAGCCGACATTGTTAAATTTCTTTTTACAAACGTTGGCCGATAATATTGTTTTACGGTTGAGGATGCTTTTTTGTTCGGTGTTGCCGTAAAAATTTACAATGTAGGTCGGCTAGGTTTTTTCGTTCGAGCTCAACCGAAGTTGTGTTTCGACCTACACCAGCATGTTTTCATTTGCTAGGCATGGAAAACATTAACCAACCTCGGCAAAAAAACATGATTCCCCGATACTGACAAAAAAATGTTAGCAGACGTCGGCCAGGAAAGTTAACCTATTGAGGTCTAACAAAAATCACTGGGTGATGCCAATCGAACATTTTCTAATAGACATCATCCAAATATTATTCGGGGATTGAATAGAAAATAAAATTGTCGACATCGATCATTGTAAAGCCGTGACTGATATTTTTCAGTCGAAATTTTGCAATTGTTTTTACAAACGCTAGCCGATAATATTTTTTTACGGTAGAGGATGCTTTTTTGTTCGGTGTTGCCGTAAAAATTTACAATGTAGGTCGGCTAGGTTTTTTCGTTCGAGCTCAACCGAAAATTTGTTTCGATCGACACCAGCATGTTTTCGTTTGCTAGGCATGCAAAACATTAACCAACCTCGGCACAAAATCATGATTACCCGATACTAATCGAAAAAAAGGCTAGCCGACGTCTGCCCGGAAAGTTTACCGATCAAGGTTTGTAAAAGAAGTATCACCCGGTGACGTCGATCCAACATTTCCTAATAGACATCATCCTAATATTATTCGGGGATTGAATAGAAAATAAAATTGTCGACATCGATCATTGTAAAGCCGTGACTGATATTTTTCAGTCGAAATTGTGCAATTTTTTTTACAAACGCTAGCCGATAATATTTTTTTACGGTAGAGGATGCTTTTTTGTTCGGTGTTGCCGTAAAAATTTACAATGTAGGTCGGCTAGGTTTTTTCGTTCGAGCTCAACCGAAGTTGTGTTTCGACCGACACCAGCATGTTTTCGTTTGCTAGGCATGCAAAACATTAACCAACCTCGGCACAAAATCATAATTCCCCGATATTGATCGAAAAAAATGCTAGCCGACGTCTGCCCGGAAAGTTTACCGATCCAGGTTTGAAAAAGAAGTATCACCCGATGACGCCGATCGAAAATTTCCTAATAGACATCATCCAAATATTATTCGTGGATTGAATAGAAAATAAAATCGTCGACATCGATCATTGCAAAGCCGTGGCTGTTATTTTTCAGTCGAAATTGTGCATTTTTTTTTACAACGCTAGCCGATAATATTTTTTTACGGTAGAGGATGCTTTTTTTTTTCGGCTTTGCCGTAAAAATTTACAATGTAGGTCGGCTAGATTTTTTCGTTCGAGCTCAACCGAAGTTGTGTTTCGACCGACACCAGCATGTTTTCGTTTGCTAGGCATGCAAAACATTAACCAAGCTCGGCACAAAATCATGATTCCCCGATACTGATCTAAAAAAATGCTAGCCGACGTCAGCCCGGAAAGTTTACCGATCCAGGTTTGAAAAAGAAGTATCACCCGATGACGCCGATCGAACATTTCCTAATAGACATCACCCAAATATTATTCAGGGATTGAATAGAGAATGCAATAGCCGACATCGATCGTTGTATAGCCACGACTGATATTTTTCAGCCGACATTGTTAAATTTCTTTTTACAAACGTTGGCCGATAATATTGTTTTACGGTTGAGGATGCTTTTTTGTTCGGTGTTGCCGTAAAAATTTACAATGTAGGTCGGCTAGGTTTTTTCGTTCGAGCTCAACCGAAGTTGTGTTTCGACCGACACCAGCATGTTTTCGTTTGCTAGGCATGCAAAACATTAACCAACCTCGGCACAAAATCATAATTCCCCGATATTGATCGAAAAAAAAGCTAGCCGACGTCTGCCCGGAAAGTTTACCGATCCAGGTTTGAAAAAGAAGTATCACCCGATGACGCCGATCGAAAATTTCCTAATAGACATCATCCAAATATTATTCGTGGATTGAATAGAAAATAAAATTGTCGACATCGATCATTGCAAAGCCGTGGCTGTTATTTTTCAGTCGAAATTGTGCATTTTTTTTTACAAACGCTAGCCGATAATATTTTTTTACGGTAGAGGATGCTTTTTTTTTTCGGCTTTGCCGTAAAAATTTACAATGTAGGTCGGCTAGATTTTTTCGTTCGAGCTCAACCGAAGTTGTGTTTCGACCGACACCAGCATGTTTTCGTTTGCTAGGCATGCAAAACATTAACCAAGCTCGGCACAAAATCATGATTCCCCGATACTGATCTAAAAAAATGCTAGCCGACGTCAGCCCGGAAAGTTTACCGATCCAGGTTTGAAAAAGAAGTATCACCCGATGACGCCGATCGAACATTTCCTAATAGACATCACCCAAATATTATTCAGGGATTGAATAAAAAATGGAATAGCCGACATCTATCGTTATATAGCCACGACTGATATTTTTCAGCCGACATTGTTCAATTTTTTTTACAAACGTTGGCCGTTAATATTTTTTTATGGTAGAGGAGGCTTTTTTGTTCGGTGTTGCCGTAAAAATTTACAATGTTTGTCGGCTAGGGTTTTTCGTTCAAGCTCAACCGAAGTTGTGTTTCGACCTACACCAGCAAGTTTTCATTTGCTAGGCATGGAAAGCATTAACCAACCTCGGCAAAAAAACATGATTCCCCGATACTGAATGAAAAAAATGCTAGCCGACGTCTGCCAGGAAAGTTTACCGATCAAGGTTTGAAAAAGAAGTATCACCCGATGACGCCGATCCAACATTTCCTAATAGACATCATCCAAATATTATTTAGGGATTTAAATGAAAATAAAATTTGCGACATCGATCATTGTAAAGCCTTGACTGATATTTTTCAGCCGAAATTGTGGAATTTTTTTTACAAACACTGGCTGATAACATTTTTTTACGGTAGAGGATGTTTTTTTGTTCGGTGTTGCTGTAAAAATTTACAATGTGGGTTCACTAGGTTTTTTCGTTCGAGCTCAACCAAAGTTGTGTTTCGACCGACACCAGCATGTTTTCGTTTGCTAGGCATGGATGACATTAACCAAACTCGACAAAAAAATATGATTCCCCGATACTGATCGAAAAAAATGCAAGCCGACGTCTGCACGGAAAGTTTACCGATCCAGGTTTGAAAAAGAAGTATCACCCGATGACGCCGATCGAACATTTCCTAATAGACATCACCCAAATATTATTCAGGGATTGAATAGAAAATGCAATAGCCGACATCGATCGTTGTATAGCCACGACTGAAATTTTTCAGCCGACATTGTTAAATTTTTTTTTACAAACGTTGGCCTATAATATTGTTTTACGGTAGAGGATGCTATTTTGTTCGGTGTTGCCGTTAAAATTTACAATGTTGGTCGGCTAGGTTTTTTCGTTCAAGCTCAACCGAAGTTGTGTTTCGACCTACACCAGCATGTTTTCATTTGCTAGGCATGGAAAACATTAACCAACCTCGGCAAAAGACAATGATTCCCCGATACTGATAAAAAAATGTTAGCAAACATCGGCCAGGAAAGTTAACCGATCGAGGTCTAACAAAAATCACCGGGTGATGCCAATCGAACATTTTCTAATAGACATCATCCAAATATTATTCAGGGATTGAATGGAAAATAAAATTGTCGACATCAATCATTGTAAAGCCGTGACTGATATTTTTCAGTCGACATTGCGCAAATTTTTTTACAAACGTTGGCAGATAATATTTTTTTACAGTAGAGGATGCTTTTTTGTTCGGTGTTGCCGTAAAAATTTATAATGTATGTCGGCAAGGATTTTTCGTTCGAGCTCAACCGAAGTTGTGTTTCGACCTAAACCAGCATGTTTTCATTTGCTAGGCATGGAAAACATTAACCAACCTCGGCAAAAAAACACGATTCCCCGATACTGATAAAAAAATGTTAGCAAACATCGGCTATGAAAGTTAACCGATCGAGGTCTAACAAAAATCACCGGGTTACGCCGATCGAATATTTTCTAATAAACATCATCCAAATATTATTCGGGGATTGAATGGAAAATAAAATGGTCGACATCGATCATTGTAAAGCCATGACTGATATTTTTCAGTCGAAATTGTGCAATGTTTTTTACAAACATTGGCCGATAATATTTTTTTATGGTAGAGGATACTTTTTTGTTAGGTGTTGCCATAAAAATTTACAATGTAGGTCGGCTAGGTTTTTTCGTTCGAGCTCAACCGAAGTTGTGTTTCAACCTACACCACCATGTTTTCATTTGCTGGGCATGGAAAACATTAACCAACCTCGGCAAAAAAAAATGATTCCCCGATACTGATCGCAAAAAATGCTAGTCGACGTCTGCCCGGAAAGTTTACCGATTGAGGTTTGAAAAAGAAGTATCACCCGATGACGTCGATGGAACAATTCCTAATAGACATCATCCTAATATTATTCAAGGATTGAATACAAAATACAATAGCCGACATCGGTCGGTGTAAAGCCCCGACTGATATTTTCAAACCAACATTGCGCAATTTTTTTTTACAAACGTTGGCCGATTATATTTTTTTGCGGTAGAGGATTCTTTTTTGTTATGTGTTGCCGTAAAAATTTACAATTTAGGTCGGCTAGGTTTTTTCGTTCGAGCTCAACAGAAGTTGTGTTTCGACCGACACCAACATGTTTTCGTTTGCTAGGCATGGAAAGCATTAACCAACCTCGGCACAAAATCATGATTCCCCGATACTGATCGCAAAAAATGCTAGCTGACGTCTGCCCGGAAAGTTTGCCGATTGAGGTTTGAAAAAGAAGTATCACCGATGACGTCGATGGAACAATTCCTAATAGACATCATCCGAATATTATTCAAGGATTGAATACAAAATACAATAGCCGACATCGGTCGGTGTAAAGCCCCGACTGATATTTTCAAGCCGACATTGCGCAATTTTTTTTACAAACGTTGGCCGATAATATTTTTTTACGGTAGAGGATTTTTTTTTGGTTCGGTGTTGCCATAAAAATTTACAATGAAGGTCGGCTAGGTTTTTTCGTTCGAGCTCAACCGAAGTTGTGGTTCGACCGACACCGACATGTTTTCATTTGCTAAGCATGCATAACATTAACCAACCTCTGCACAAAATCATGATTCCCCGATATTGATCGCAAAAAATGCTAGCTGACGTCTGCCCGGAATGTTTGCCGATTGAGGTTTGAAAAAGAAGTATCACCCGATGACGTCGATGGAACAATTCCTAATAGACATCATCCGAATATTATTCAAGGATTGAAAACAAAATACAATAGCCGACATCGGTCGATGTAAAGCCCCGAATGATATTTTCAAGTCGACATTGCGCAATTTTTTTTATAAACGTTGGCCGATAATATATTTTTACGGTAGAGGATTCTTTTTTGTTCGGTGTTGTCATAAAAATTTACAATGTACGTCGGCTAGGTTTTTTCGTTCGAGCTCAACCGAAGTTGTGGTTCGACCGACACCGGCATGTTTTCGTTTGCTAGGCATGCAAAACATTAACCAACCTCGGCACAAAATCATGATTCCCCGATACTGATCGAAAAAAATGCAAGTTGACGTCTGCTCGGAAAGTTTACCATCAATGTTTAAAAAAGAAGTATCACCCGATGACGCGGATCAACATTTCCTAATAGATATCATCCAAATATTATTTGGGGATTGAATAGAAAATAAAATTGTCGACATCGATCATTGTAAAGCCGTGACTGATATTTTTCAGTCAAAATTGTGCAATTTTTTTTACAAACGTTGGCCGATAATATATTTTTACGGTAGAGGATGCTTTTTTGTTCGGTGTTGCTGTAAAAATTTACAATGTAGGTCGGCTAGGTTTTTTCGTTCGAGCTCAACCGAAGTTGTGTTTCGACCGACACCAGCATGTTTTTGTTTGCTAGGCATGGAAGACATTAACCAAACTCGGCAAAAAAACATGATTCCCCGATACTGATCGAAAAAAAATGCTTGCCGACGTCTGCCCGGAAAGTTTACCGATCCAGGTTTGAAAAAGAAGTATCTCTCGATGACGCCGATCAAACATTTCCTAATAGACATCCCCCAAATATTATTCAGGGATTGAATAGAAAATACAATAGCCGACATCGATCGTTGTATAGCCACGATTGATATTTTTCAGCCGACATTGTTCAATTTTTTTTACAAACGTTGGCCGTTAACATTTTTTTACGGTAGAGGATGCTTTTTTGTTCGGTGTTGCCGTAAAAATTTACAATGTTGGTCGGCTAGGTTTTTTCGTTCGAGCTCAACCGAAGTTGTGTTTCGACCTACACCAGCATGTTTTCATTTGCTAGGCATGGAAAACATTAACCAACCTCGGCAAAAAAACATGATTCCCCGATACTGATAAAAAAAAATTTAGCTGACGTCGGCCAGGAAAGTTAACCGATCGAGGTCTAACAAAAATCACCGGGTGACGCCGATTGAACATTTTCTAATAGACATCTCCCAAATATTTTTCGGGGATTGAATAGAAAATAAAATTGTCGACATCGATCATTGTAAAGCCGTGACTGATATTTTTCAGTCAAAATTGTGCAATTTTTTTTACAAACGCTGGCCGATAATATGTTTTTTATGGTAGAGGATGCTTTTTTGTTCGGTGTTGCTGTAAAAATTTACAATGTAGGTCGGCTAGGTTTTTTCGTTCGAGCTCAACCGAAGTTTTGTTTCGACCGACACCAGCATGTTTTTGTTTGCTAGGCATGGGAGACATTAACCAAACTCGGCAAAAAAACATGATTCCCCGATACTGATCGAAAAAAAATGCTTGCCGACGTCTGCCCGGAAAGTTTACCGATCCAGGTTTGAAAAAGAAGTATCTCCCGATGACGCCGATCAAACATTTCCTAATAGACATCCCCCAAATATTATTCAGGGATTGAATAGAAAATACAATAGCCGACATCGATCGTTGTATAGCCATGACTGATATTTTTCAGCCGACATTGTTCAATTTTTTTTACAAACGTTGGCCGTTAATATTTTTTTACGGTAGAGGATGCTTTTTTGTTCGGTGTTGCCGTAAAAATTTACAATGTTGGTCGGCTAGGTTTTTTCGTTCGAGCTCAACCGAAGTTGTGTTTCGACCTACACCAGCATGTTTTCATTTGCTAGGCATGGAAAACATTAACCAACCTCGGCAAAAAAACATGATTCCCCGATACTGATAAAAAAAAATTTAGCTGACGTCGGCCAGGAAAGTTAACCAATCGAGGTCTAACAAAAATCACCGGGTGACGCCGATTGAACATTTTCTAATAGACATCTCCCAAATATTTTTCGGGGATTGAATAGAAAATAAAATTGTCGACATCGATCATTGTAAAGCCGTGACTGATATTTTTCAGTTGAAAATTGTGCAATTTTTTTTACAAACACTGGCTGATAACATTTTTTACAGTAGAGGATGCTTTTTTGTTCGGTGTTTGATTAGGACATGATCAAGAGCAAGGGCAAGGATCCACTTGAAGGACTTGGAGGGCCTATGACAAGGGCTAGAGCAAGGAAAGCCAAGGAAGCTCTTCAACAAGTGCTGTCCATACTATTTGAATACAAGCCCAAGTTTCAAGGAGAAAAGTCCAAGGTTGTGAGTTGTATCATGCCCCAAATGGAGGAGGACTAAATGGCACCAATTTGTCTCAATTTTAGAGTGTTTAATTTGACTAAATAATGGCCCAATCCTTGTAAAGTTGGCTGACCAAAAATATGTTTTGGGTTAATCAACTAAAAGGGCTTTAGTAGGTTTAGTTCAAGTTGTAATAAGGGCCCAATTGGCAACCTAGGCATCAGCCTTTTGGGAGACCAAATGGTGGCTGACTTGTTGGCTGTTGGGGGTGACTGGACCATTTCAAGTGCTTGAAAGAATCAATGACAATGTTTACAAAGTTGAGCTGCCCGGTGAGTATAATGTTAGTTCCACCTTCAATTACTCTGATTTATCTCTTTTTGATGCAGATGGAGAATCCGATTTGAGGACAAATCCTTCTCAAGAGGGAGAGAATGATGAGGACATGACCAAGAGCAAGGGCAAGGATCCACTTGAAGGACTTGGAGGACCTATGACAATGATATGAACCCTCATGGCACAAGGGCTGACTTAGGATCGTCTAGGATTAAACCTTGATGGAAAATGCGGAAATTGATTAAGGAAAGGATGGAAAATAAGGTGGTTAATTTCGTGGGTCTTAATAAGGTGGTTTCTGGCATAAAATGGATGAATGGGATGGTAAAACGTAGGTTAAGTGGTGGCTGGACAGAAATATAGAAATGGCAATAACGGAAGCTACAGGGCTCCAAATGAGGTGATTCCAAAACGAGGTGAAAGGTCTCGTTTTGAAATTCAATTTAGGCTCAAGAATCACTTAATTTGAGTGTGTAAAATGGGAGTTATGGTCACAAGATAATTTTGGGCAGAGGTGGATTTTCTGGAATTGTGGTTTGAAAGAACAAGGGTGGAGATGATAGGAAGGAAAGAATCACTCTTTCCAGCGAGGGCAACACACAAAGGTTGTGAAAGTCCTTTGATACAGCCAGGGTGTTCTTGAATCACTCAAGAATTTAGGAGAATCACTCTCACTAAGATAAAAGAGATAAACTCTAATTTTCTGAATAAAACTCAACTTGTGTTTATTGATAAAATGGTTCAGCTTATATAGAAGCTTTACAGCAGATTTTAGTAATGACCCACTAACCTAGAATTAAAATAACTTAATGCCATTAACCTAGGGAATTAAAACAAACTTAATGGCTGAGTGTAACTGAAATTGTTGGCAACCAAAAGTCACCCCCAACAGCCAACAAGTCAGCCACCATTTGGTCTCCCAAAAGGCTGATGCCTAGGTTGCCAATTGGGCCCTTATTACAACTTGAACTAAAGCCCTTTTAGTTGATTAACCCAAAACATATTTTTGGTCAGCCAACTTTACAAGGATTGGGCCATTATTTAGACAAACTAAACACTCTAAAATTGAAATAAAGTGGTGTCATTTAGTCCTCCATTTGGGCCATGATACAACTCACAACCTTGGACTTTTCTCCTTGAAACTTGGGCTTGTATTCAAATAGTATGGACAGCACTTGTTGAAGAGCTTCCTTGGCTTTCCTTGCTCTAGCCCTTGTCATAGGTCCTCCAAGTCCTTCAAGTGGATCCTTGCCCTTGCTCTTGGTCATGTCCTCATCATTCTCTCCCTCTTGAGAAGGATTTGTCCTCAAATCGGATTCTCCATCTGTATCAAAAAGAGATAAATCAGAGACATTGAAGGTGGAACTAACATTATACTCACCGGGCAGCTCAACTTTGTATGCATTGTCATTGATTCTTTCAAGCACTTGAAATGGTCCATCTCCCCTTGGTTGAAGCTTTGATTTCCTTTGTTCCGGAAACCTTTCTTTTCTCATGTGCACCCAAACCCAATCTCCGGGTTCGAAGACAACCTTCTTTCTCCCTTTGTTGGCTTGTTTAGCATAGCTTTTATTTTTCCTCTCAATTTGATCTTTGACTCTCTCATGAAGCTTCTTCACATAGTCCGCCTTTGCTTGACCTTCTTTATGCTTAAAAACAGAAACATTAGGCATAGGCAAAAGATCAAGAGGAGTTAGTGGGTTAAAACCATAAACAACTTCAAAAGGAGAACAATTAGTGGTGCTATGAACAGCTCTATTGTAAGAAAATTCAACATGGGGTAAACAAGCTTCCCAAGTTTTTAAGTTCTTCCTCAAAACTGTCCTAAGCAAAGTTCCCAAAGTCCTATTAACAACTTCCGTTTGCCCATCGGTTTGTGGGTGACAAGTGGTTGAAAATAACAATTTAGTGCCCAACTTGCTCCACAAAGTCCTCCAAAAATGGCTTAGGAACTTAGAGTCCCTATCACTAACAATGCTCCTTGGCAAACCATGGAGTCTCACAATCTCCTTGAAAAACAAATCAGCCACATGGGAAGCATCATCAACTTTTTTACATGGAATAAAATGAGCCATTTTAGAAAACCTATCAACAACCACAAAAATGGAATCTCTACCATTGCTTGTTTTTGGCAGCCCCAAAACAAAATCCATGGATAAATCAATCCAAGGATACTCCGGAATTGGCAATGGAGTATACAATCCATGAGGCTTTACCTTAGACTTTGCCTTTTTACATACAATGCAATGTTCACAAAATTTCTGCACATCCTTTTTCATATGAGGCCAATAAAAATGTTCTTGTAATGTTTCTAGAGTCTTTTGGACCCCAAAATGCCCCATTAAACCTCCTTCATGTGCTTCACAAACAAGCAAATTTCTAGTAGAACATTTAGGCACACACAATTTGTTTTCTTTGAAAAGAAAGCCTTCATGTCTAAAGAAACCATTTTCTGAAAATTTTTCACAATTTTTAAAAATTTCTCCAAAAGTTTCATCATTTTCATACATGCTTTTCAAACATTCAAGACCAATCAATTTTGTTTCAAGCATAGAAAGTAATGCATGACGCCGAGAAAGAGCATCGGCTACAATATTACCTTTTCCCTTTTTATGTTTGATAACATAAGGGAATTGCTCTAGGAATTCCACCCACTTCGCATGCCTTTTGTTAAGCTTGCCTTGCCCCTTGATATATTTGAGGGACTCATGGTCACTATGAATGACAAATTCCTTGGGATAAAGGTAGTGTTGCCATGTTTTCAAAGCCCGTACTAAGGCATACAACTCCTTATCATAAGTTGAATAGTTAAGGGTAGGACCACTTAACTTTTCACTAAAATAAGCAATTGGATGGCCTTCTTGCATCAACACAGCCCCAATCCCAACATTTGAAGCATCACACTCAATTTCAAAAGATTTTTGAAAGTTTGGCAACGCAAGTATGGGGGCATTAGTTAGCTTTTGCTTAAGAACATTGAAAGCTTCTTCTTGTTTCTCTCCCCATTTGAAACCAACATTTTTCTTGAGCACTTCATTGAGAGGTGCTGCCAATGTGCTAAAATCCTTCACAAATCGTCTATAAAAACTTGCTAAGCCATGAAAACTCCTCACCTCGGTCACAGACTTAGGTGTAGGCCATTCTTGAATAGCCCTAACCTTCTCCTCATCAACTTGCACTCCTTTTGAACTCACAACAAAACCAAGAAACACAACATGGTTAGTACAAAAGATGCATTTTTCAAGATTGGCATACAATTGTTCTTTTCTAAGCACAGTCAAGACAGATTTTAAATGATCAATATGCAAATCAAGTGAAGTGCTATAGATAAGAATATCATCAAAGTACACCACAACAAACTTTCCTATGAACTCTCTCAAGATATGGTTCATTAATCTCATGAAAGTGCTAGGAGCGTTAGTTAGGCCAAAAGGCATAACCAACCATTCATACAAACCATATTTTGTTTTAAAAGCAGTTTTCCATTCATCCCCTTCTCTAATCCTAATTTGATTGTATCCACTTTTTAAATCGATTTTAGAGAAGTAACATGCACCATGCAATTCATCAAGCAAATCATCAAGCCTAGGTATAGGATGCCTATATTTAATGGTGATGTTATTAAGGGCTCTACAATCAGAACACATGCGCCATGTCCCATCCTTTTTAGGGACCAAAATCACTGGGACAGCACAAGGACTCATACTATCTCTTACCCAACCTTTGCTAATGAGTTCATCCACTTGTCTTTGAATCTCTTTGGTTTCTTGTGGATTACTTCTATAGGCTGGCCTATTGGGCAAAGAAGCTCCCGGAATGAGATCAATTTGATGCTCAATTCCCCTCAAAGGTGGTAGTCCATTTGGCACATTTGGTGGAAACATGTCTTGAAAATCCTGCAAAAGAGTTTTAACACTAGAAGGCACTTCAAAATCATCAAAAGTGTTAGTGGTCAAAATCTGATTTTTGCAACACAAGATATATAGTGACTGTTTAGCACGAAACAACCTCTTGACCTCACTTTTTGTGGCTAAATAGCTCTCCCTCACTTCAAGTGTTTCACTCTTCTTTTGTTCACTCTTTTTCCTCTCAAGTGTTTCCCTCTTTTTCTCACTCTCAAGTGTTTTGCTCACTTTTTCTTTTTCTTTTTCTCTTGAAGAAGTTTTTCTCTCATTTTCTTTTGATCCTCACACACTTCTTGTGGACTCAATGGCTTGAGCACAATCTTTTTGTCTTGGTGCATGAAAGAGATCTTGTTGGTGTAACCGTCATGATTGGCTCTTTTATCAAATTGCCATGGTCTCCCCAAAAGTAAGTGACTGGCCTCCATAGGAACAACATCACAAAGTACCTTATCATTGTATTTCCCAATGGAAACGTCCACTTCCACTTGCTGCCTCACTTGCACCTCCCCATCCTTACTAAGCCATTGAAGTTTGTATGGCCTAGGATGTGGTTTAGTAGCTAAATTTAGCTTTGACACTAATCTAGCACTAGCCACATTGGTGCAACTACCTCCATCAATGATCACCATGCACACCTTGCCATTGATTAAACATCTAGTGTGAAAGATGTTTTCTCTTTGGCTCTCCTCCTCATGCTTCAATTGACCACCAAGTAACCGCCTAATCATCAACAAATCTCCCTCCGGAGTCTCCTCTTCCTCTACGTACTCACTCTCCTCTTCCTCTTCAACATCAGATTCACTTATATATTCTCCATCTCTAAGAACCATGGACCTTTTGTTAGGGCACTCATAAGCATAGTGTCCTAGGCCTTGGCACTTGAAACACTTCACATCTCTACTCCTTTTAGAGGGTTCCTCTTGGGACTTTGAGCGAGTTTTGATGGGATAGGTGTGGAACTACTAGAAGTAGCAGCCCCATCTTTCTTACCTTTGTCTTTCCAACTAGAAGAACCAAAGTTGGTAAAACTCCTCTTAGCCACTCCCTTCCTTTTTAATTGTTGCTCCACTTGGATTGCTTTGTGAAGCAAATCATCCATTTCAACAAACTCCTGCAGCTCAACAATATCACGGATATCATTAGTCAAACCATTAAGAAATCGAGCCATAGTTACCTCATCTTCTTCAATATTTGCTTGAATCATGAGCACATCCATTTCCTTGAAATACTCCTCAACCCCCTTGTTGCCTTGGGTTAGTTTTTGGAGCTTGAATTTCAAGTCCCTTGAGTAACTAGCCGGCACATACCGCTTCCTCATGATCTTTTTCATCTCCGTCCATGTATCAACCATTGGCTCTTCATTTCTTGCTCTCTCCTTTTGTAGCTTGTTCCACCACACAAGAGCATAGTCGGAAAACTCCGTGGCGGCAAGCTTCACCTTCTGGTCCTCCTCATAGTTGTTGCATGAGAAAACATGCTCTATTTTCATCTCCCACTCCACGTAGGCCTCCGGATCATTCTTTCCTTTAAATGGAGGAATGTTGAGTTTAATAGCATCAATTCGGTTTTGTCTAGGAACACCATCATTCCCTCTTCTCCTCCTTTCTTCTTCATTATGATCTCTATTCTCCATTTGATCCAACCTGTCATGGAGCGCATCATCTCGTTGTTTCATTAACCTCTCCAAATGTTGCATCAAAGCTTGCATTTGGAATTGCGAAAGCCCCACTCCATCATTAGGATTAGTACCTGACATCTCAAACAAACAAATCAAACGTAACAAGACAATTATAGTTGCTGTTTGAATACCTCACCCACTCAAGTGTATCACACAATTATGGCTTTTCTCTAATGAAACACTCTTGCCTTTTACCACTCTAATTCCCCTTGAGTTCTTAGGCAATTCAAGAGATTATGGCCACAACAAAGAACAATTCACCAATATGTGTAAGGTAAGGCTAGAGAGACAAGGAAAAGGTTAACCAAGAAAAAGGCTAACAATGTTTTTAGGCACAAATGAAGGAAATAAAATTCAGAATTTAGGAATTCAAGTAACAATCCTTCATGCAACCAATATATTACCTTAAAGAGATTTTTTTTAAAGTTCTTCAAGCATGAACCATTCAGCCCAATTTTTTTTTTTTTAATTTTGATTATACAAAATTCTGCTTTTTTTTTTTTTTTTTTATAACAAAGAGATCAAAAGGCTTAACTTTTGCAATGGTTCAGCCTAAAAAAATATATATGAATAAGAAGGTAATATAAATGGCAAAGAGAATAAAGAAGGATGTTACCCAATATTTCCAGCAAAGGAAGTGTTGATCCTAGAACCGGAGCTCTGATTACCAAATGATATGAACCCTCATGGCACAAGGGCTGACTTAGGATCGTCTAGGATTAAACCTTGATGGAAAATGCGGAAATTGATTAAGGAAAGGATGGAAAATAAGGTGGTTAATTTCGTGGGTCTTAATAAGGTGGTTTCTGGCATAAAATGGATGAATGGGATGGTAAAACGTAGGTTAAGTGGTGGCTGGACAGAAATATAGAAATGGCAATAACGGAAGCTACAGGGCTCCAAATGAGGTGATTCCAAAACGAGGTGAAAGGTCTCGTTTTGAAATTCAATTTAGGCTCAAGAATCACTTAATTTGAGTGTGTAAAATGGGAGTTATGGTCACGAGATAATTTTGGGCAGAGGTGGATTTTCTGGAATTGTGGTTTGAAAGAACAAGGGTGGAGATGATAGGAAGGAAAGAATCACTCTTTCCAGCGAGGGCAACACACAAAGGTTGTGAAAGTCCTTTGATACAGCCAGGGTGTTCTTGAATCACTCAAGAATTTAGGAGAATCACTCTCACTAAGATAAAAGAGATAAACTCTAATTTTCTGAATAAAACTCAACTTGTGTTTATTGATAAAATGGTTTAGCTTATATAGAAGCTTTACAACAGATTTTAGTAATGATCCACTAACCTAGAATTAAAATAACTTAATGCCATTAACCTAGGGAATTAAAACAAACTTAATGGCTGAGTGTAACTGAAATTGTTGGCAACCAAAAGTCACCCCAACAGCCAACAAGTCAGCCACCATTTGGTCTCCCAAAAGGCTGATGCCTAGGTTGCCAATTGGGCCCTTATTCCAACTTGAACTAAAGCCCTTTTAGTTGATTAACCCAAAACATATTTTTGGTCAGCCAACTTTACAAGGATTGGGCCATTATTTAGACAAACTAAACACTCTAAAATTGAAATAAAGTGGTGTCATTTAGTCCTCCATTTGGGCCATGATACAACTCACAACCTTGGACTTTTCTCCTTGAAACTTGGGCTTGTATTCAAATAGTATGGACAGCACTTGTTGAAGAGCTTCCTTGGCTTTCCTTGCTCTAGCCCTTGTCATAGGTCCTTCAAGTCCTTCAAGTGGATCCTTGCCCTTGCTCTTGGTCATGTCCTCATCAGAATAGAAAATACAATAGCCGACATCGCTCGTTGTAAAGCAACGACTCATAGTTTTCTACCGACATTATGCAATTTTTTTTACAGACACTGGCCGATAATATTTTTTTTGTAGATGATGCTTTTTTGTTTGGTGTTGCCGTAAAAATTTACAATGTAGGTCGACTAGGTTTTTTCGTTCGAGCTCAACCGAAGTTGTGTTACGACCGACACCAGCATGTTTTCATTTGCTAGGCATAAAAAACATTCACCAATCTCGACAAAAGAACATGATTCCCCGATACTGATAAAAAAAAATGCTAGCCGACGTCAGCCAGGAAAGTTTACCGATCGAGGTCTAAAATAAAATCACCGGGTGACACCGATCGAACATTTCCTAATAGACATCATCCAAATATTATTCAGGGATTGAATAGAAAATACAATAACCGACATCGGTTGTTGTAAAGCCGTGACTGATATTTTTTAGTCGAAATTGTGCAATTTTTTTACAAACGCTGGCTGATAATATTTTTTTACGGTAGAGGATGCTTTATTGTTCGGTGTTGTCGTAAAAATTTACAATGTAGGTCGGCTAGGTTTTTTCGTTCAAGCTCAACCGAAGTTGTATTTTGACCGACACCGGCATGTTTTCGTTTGCTAGTCATGGAAAACATTAACCAACCTCGGCAAAAGAACATGATTCCCCGATACTAATAAAAAAAAATGCTAGCTGACGTCTGCCGGGAAAGTTTTCCGATCGAGGTTCGAAACGCTCGGATGTCCAATTGAGTCTCGTAATAGATCGAGACGATCGAAATTGAAATCAGATGCTTGTAGCAAATGCAAACGGCAATAACATTTTACTTGTTCGATTGAGTCACGTAATACATCGAAGCGCTCAAAATTGAAAACAGAAGCTCTGTGCAAATTCAAACGATAATAAGTTTTTACTCGGATGTCCGATTGAGTCCCGTAATATATCGAGACGCTCAAATTGAAAACGTAAGCTCGAACCAAATTCAAACGGCAAGAGCTTTTTACTCGATTGTCCGATTGAGTCCCATAATATATCGAGACGCTCGAAATTGAAAACAAAAGCTCTGAGAAAATTCAAACGACAAAAACTTTTTACTCGAATGTCCGATTGAGTCCCATAATATATCAAGACGCTCGTAATTGAAAACAGAAGCTCTAAACAAATTCAAACGACAATAAATTTTTACTAGGATGTCCGATTGTGTACCGCAATGTATCGAGACGCTCGTAATTGAAAATGAAAGCTCGTAGCAAATGCAAACCGCAATAACTTTTAACTCGGATGTCCGATTGAGTCCCGTAATAGATCGAGACGTTCGAAATTGAAATCAGATGCTTGTAGCAAATGCAAACGGAAATAACATTTAACTCGGATGTTCGATTGAGTCACGTAATACATCGAAACGCTCGAAATTGAAAATAAAAGCTCTGAGCAAATTCAAACGACAATAACTTTTTACTCGGATGTCCGATTGAGTTCCGTAATATATCGAGACACTCAAAATTCAGAATACAAAATCCAAGCAAATTCAAACGACAATAACTTTTTACTCGGATGTCCGATTGAGTTCCGTAATATATCGACACGCTCGTAGTTGAAAATGAAAGCTCGTAGCAAATGCAAATCGCAATAACTTTTAACTCGGATGTCCGATTGAGTCCCGTAATCTATCGAGACTCTCGAAATTGAAAACAAAAGCTATGAGCCAAATCAAACGACAATTACTTTTTACTCGAATGTCCGATGGTGTCCCGTAATATATCGACGCTCGAAATTGAAAACAGAAGCTATGAGCAAAATCTAACGACAATAACTTTTTACTAGGATGTCCGATTGTGTACCGCAATATATCAAGATGCTCGTAATTGAAAACAGAAGCTCTGAACAAATTCAAACGACAATAAATTTTTACTCTGATGTCCGATTGAGTCCCGTAATATATCGAGACACTCGTAGTTGAAAATAAAAGCTCGTAGCAAATGCAAACCGCAATAACTTTTAACTCGGATGTCCGATTGAGTCCCGTAATAGATCGAGACGATTGAAATTGAAAACAGAAGCTCATACCAAATTCAAATGACAATAACTTTATACTCGAATGTCTGATGGACACCCGTAATAGTTCGAGATGCTCGAAATTGAAAACAAAAGCTCTGAGCAAATTCAAACGACAATAACTTTTTACTTGGATGTCCGATTGAGTTCCGTAATATATTGAGACGCACCAAATTGAAAACGGAGGCTCGTAGCAAATTCAAACGACAATAATTTTTTACTCGGATGTCCGATTGAGTCCTGTAATATATCGAGACGCTCGAAACTGAAAACAGAAGCTCGTACCAAATTCAAATGACAATAACTTTATACTCAAATGTCTGATGGACACCCGTAATAGGTCGAGATGCTCGAAATTGAAAACAGAAGCTCTAAGCAAATTCAAACGACAATAACTTTTTACTCGGATGTCCGATGGAGTCTCGTAATAGATTGAGACGATCGAAATTGATTACCGAAGCTCTGAAAAAATTCAAACGACAATAATTTTTTCTCGGATGTCCGATTAAGACCCATAATATATCGAGACATTCGTAATTGAAACAGAAGCTCTGAACAAATTCTAACGACAATAACTTTTTACTCCGATGTTCGATTGAGTCCAGTAACATATCGAGATTATTGTAGTTGAAAGCGGAAGCTCGTAGCAAATGCAAACCGAAATTACTTTTAACTCGGATGTCCAATTGAGTCTCGTAATAGATCGAAACGATCGAAATTGAAATCAGATGCTTGTAGCAAATGCAAATGGCAATAACATTTTACTCGGATGTTCGATTGAGTCACGTAATACATCGAAACGCTCGAAATTGAAAACAGAAGCTCTGTGCAAATTCAAACGACAATAAGTTTTTACTCGGATGTCCGATTGAGTCCCGTAATATATCGAGACGCTTGAAATTGAAAACGGAAGCTTGTACCAAATTCAAACGACAATAATTTTTTACTCGGATGTCCGATTGAGTCCCGTAATATATCGAGATGCTCGAAATTGAGAATAGAAGCTCTGAGCAAATTCAAACGACAATAACTTTTTACTCGGATGTCCGATTGAGTCCCGTAATATACTGAGACGCTCCAAATTGAAAACGGAAGCTCGTAGCAAATTCAAACGACAATAATTTTTAACTCGGATGTCCGATTGAGTCCCGTAATATATTGAGACGCTCGAAATTGAAAACGGAAGCTTTTACCAAATTCAAACAACAATAACTTTTTACTCGAATGTCTGATGGAGTCCCGTCATATATCGAGACGCTCGAAGTTGAAAACAGAAGCTCTGAGCAAATTCACACGATAATAACTTTTTACTCGGATGTCTGATGGAGTCCTGTAATAGATTGAGACGATCGAAATTGATTACGGAAGCTCTGAGCAAATTCAAACGACAATAATTTTTTACTCGGATGTCTGATTGAGTCCCGTAAAATATCTAGATGCTCCAAATTGAAAACAGAAGCTCTAAACAAATTCAAATGACAGTAATTTTTTGCTCGGATGTCCGATTGAGTCCCGTAATATATCGAGACGCTCGAAATTGAGAATACAAGCTCTAAGCAAATTCAAAAGACAATAACTTTTTACTCGGATGTCCGATTGATTCCCGTAATATATTGAGACGCTCCAAATTGAAAATGGAAGCTCGTAGCAAATTCAAACAACAATAATTTTTTACTCGGATGTCCGATTGAGTCCCGTAATATATTGATACGCTCGAAATTGAAAACAGAAGCTCGTACCAAATTCAAACAACAATAACTTTTTACTCGAATGTCTGATGGAGTCCCGTAATGATATGAGCCCTCATGTGATGTGAACCTTACGGGGCGGATCGCTTGATACAGGTTACAGAGATTTGGATGACGCCACTTCCAAAGAGGGAAGATAAGTCAGGGTAGACGCCACTTCCAGTGAAGGAAGATAAGTCTGGGTAGACGCCACTTCCGGTTAAGGAAGATAAGTCTGGGTAGACGCCACTTCCAATGAAGGAAGATAAGTCTGGGTAGACGCCACAAGGATTACCTTGATAAGTCTGATAATTGGTTCAACAAGGAACCCAGAGAGAAACTCTCACCAAATTTTATCAAAATGCCAAAAGTTTTTTTTATTCAAAACAAAAACCAATACTTATAGTGTATCTGAACTAAAAGATAAAAATAGACATGGGCCTTCTAAATAGTTTGGGCCAAAATTACAATAAATAAAAATTATAACTAAAAAATATATTTAACTTGGGCCTTCAGCAACAATTAATAGTCTTGATAGTGTCTCTGCCTCTGGGCCTTCATCCTTCTCCACTTGGGCCTTCATCCTTCTCCACTCGGGGGCTTTGTCCTTCTCCACTTGGGCCTTTAGCCTGTATTTGGCCAGTTTCATGATTCTCATCATTCCCTCCTTCTTGGAAAACATTTGTCCTCAAATGTTCAGGATCATCACCGGGTTCAAGTACCACTTCCTTCCTTTCTTGTGGGCTTGCTTGACATAGCTTTCATTCTTCTTTGCAATTTGCACCTTCACTTGGTCATACAATCTTTTCACATACTCAACTTTGGCATGTGCATCCTTACGTTGAGTCTCTTGGGATTGCTTTTGTAAGTTGGCCTGTTAGGCAATGAAGCTCCGGGGAGGACATCAACTTGATGTTCTATGCCTCTTGAAGGTGGTAGTCCATGAGGAATCTCCTTAGGAAAGACATTTTTAAATTCCTGCAATAATGGTTGAACACTAGGAGAAATAGAAATAGTAAACTCATTAGAATTATCAGTAGAAATTTTACTGTCTTTGCAATACTGTAGATTGAGTGGTTCATATCCTTGTGGCGTCTACCCTGACTTATCTTCCTTCACTGGAAGTGGCGTCTACCCAGACTTATCTTCCTTCACCGGAAGTGGCGTCTACCCTGACTTATCTTCCTTCACCGGAAGTGGCGTCATCCAAAAACTCTACAGCTTGTATCAAGTGATCCGCCCCGTAAGGTTCACATCATCTGATAATTGGTTCAACAAGGAACCCGGAGAGAAACTCTCACCAAATTTGATCAAAATGCCAAAAGTTTCTTTTTATTGAAAATAAAAAACCAATACTTATAGTGTATCTGAACAAAAAGATAAAAATAGACATGGGCCTTCTAAACAGTTTGGGCCAAAATTACAATAAATAAAAATTATAACTAAATAGAACATATTTATTATGGGCCTTCAAATTAATCTGGGCCTTCAGCATCAATTAATAGTCTTGATAGTGTCTCTGCCTCTGGACCTTCATCCTTCTCCACTTGGACCTTCATCCTTCTCCACTCGGGGGCTTTATCCTTCTCCACTTGGGCCTTCGCCCTTCTCCACTTGGGCCTTTAGCCTGTATATGGCCAATTTCAGGATTCTCATCATTCCCTCCTTCTTGGAAAACATTTGTCCTCAAATGTCCAAGATCATCACCGGGTTCAAGTACCACTTCCTTCCTCTTCTTGTGGGCTTGCTTGGCATAGCTTTCATTCTTCTTTGCAATTTGCACCTTCACTTGGTCATACAATTTTTTTACATACGCAACTTTGGTCTGTGCATCCTTATGCTGAGTCTCTTGGGGCTTGCTGTTGGAAGTTGGCCTGTTAGGCAATGAAGCTTCTGGAAGGAGATCAACTTGATGTTCTATGCCTCTTGAAGGTGGTAGTCCATGAGGAATCTCCATAGGAAAGACATTTTTAAATTCCTGCAATAAGGGTTGAACACTAGGAGAAATAGAAATAGTAAACTCATTAGAATTATGAGTAGAAATTTTACTGTCTTTGCAATACTGTAGATTGAGTGGTTCATGAGCAGGTAACACTTTCCTCACTTCACTCGCCTCTGCAAAATAATTAAATTTTCTCTCATGTGTATCACTCTTTTCCTCGGGTGTATCACTCTTTTTCATATTCCTTTGTGGTGCCTCACTATTTTCTTTCTCTTGTTCTCTCTTTTCTCTCATTCTGATTTGGTCATCACACACTTCTCTAGGGGATAGAGGTTTAAGAGTAAACGAGGAAGATTTGGCTATTCGTCTGTAGGGCTTTTCTTTGTTACGGTTCAACAAACGTTGCATTTGTGTAGTCCATGCGTCCAGAAATAAGCGTTGAGATTCGTCCAGTTGATGATATACACCACCATTGTCACCAGCTCTTGCCATGATTAAGGAACAAAGAATTTTGCAGTAAATTAAAAAAAATTCAGGACCTCACCACACTCTTCTCACGTGTTTCTCTCTTTAATGGTAGTTCACTCGTGTTTGATGCTCTCAATATAGGCTTTTGTGTGATGTTTTCACTCTTGCCTTTTACCACTCACTCCCTCTTAAGTTCCTGGATGGATCGAATTAGACACACAAGGTAATATAAAATAAAAGGAAAGACAATATAATTATCAGAGTAACAGATTTGATTTGGGATAACAACTTGGACTTGATTTGGATAACATATTGGATTTGATTTGGATAACAGATTAGATTTGGATAACAAATCTGATTTGGATAAAAAAATTGATTTGATTTGATTTGGATAATAGATCAGATTTGGATAACAAATTAGATTTAATTTGGATAACAGATATGATAACAAATAAGATAACAGATAGGATAACAGATAAGATAACAGATATGACAAGTAAACTTCAAATGCTCATAACTTTTGCTACGGTTGTCCGTTTGAGGCCCACTATATATCAAAACGCTCAGAATTCAGAGGAGAATCTAGATAAGGGGATTTGGTACACGATTTTCTGCCAAAAAAAAAGCCTCTAACTGCCTCAATTTCGTGTTGAAAGATCAAACACCCACTTTCTCTTTTTTCTCTTTCTTCTTTTCTTCTCTTTTTTTTTCTTCAAAATTTCTGCAACTTTTTTTTTTACTTGAAACAGAACCAAAACAATTTTTTTTTATGACACAAAGCCTGAAAGACACTAGAAACAAGAACAACAACAAGAACACAAACGTGACAAGAACAAGAACGAAACAAAGACACAAACAAGAACGCAACAAGACGCAAACAAGAAAAACAAATAACAGAACAAGGACAAAACACGAACCAGGACAAATTACAAAGAAAAATAATAGGATAAGATAGAACCTGTATCAAGAGCCGAAGCTCTGATACCAGATGATGTGAACCTGAGTAGGAGCGGATTGTTTGATACAGGCTACGAAGGTTTGGATGACGCCACTTCCGGTGAAGGAAGATAAGTCAGGGTAGACGCCACTTCCGGTGAAGGAAGATAAGTCTGGGTAGACGCCACTTCCAGTGAAGGAAGATAAGTCAGGGTAGACGCCACTCCAATGAAGGAAGATAAGTCAGGGTAGACGCCACAAGGATTACCTTGATAAGTCTGATAATTGGTTCAACAAGGAACCCGGAGAGAAACTCTCACCAAATTTGATCAAAATGCCAAAAGTTTCTTTTTATTGAAAATAAAAAACCAATACTTATAGTGTATCTG
The DNA here is from genome assembly GCF_000004515.6 of Glycine max. NCBI lineage: Eukaryota > Viridiplantae > Streptophyta > Magnoliopsida > Fabales > Fabaceae > Glycine > Glycine max. Next base: position 180,801 of record NW_024464712.1, read on the forward strand.
AACAAAAAGATAAAAATAGACATGGGCCTTCTAAACAGTTTGGGCCAAAATTACAATAAATAAAAATTATAACTAAATAGAACATATTTATTATGGGCCTTCAAATTAATCTGGGCCTTCAGCATCAATTAATAGTCTTGATAGTGTCTCTGCCTCTGGACCTTCATCCTTCTCCACTTGGACCTTCATCCTTCTCCACTCGGGGGCTTTATCCTTCTCCACTTGGGCCTTCGCCCTTCTCCACTTGGGCCTTTAGCCTGTATATGGCCAATTTCAGGATTCTCATCAAAATAAAATCACCAGATGACGCCGATCGAACATTTTCTATGAGACATCAGCAAAATATTATTCAGGAATTGAATAGAAAATACAATAGCCGACATCGGTCTTTGTAAAGCCGCAAATGATATTTTCCAGCCGACATTGCGCAATTTTTTTACAAACGTTGACCGATAATATTTTTTTACGAAAGAGGATGGTTTTTTTTTCGGTGTTGCCATAAAAATTTACAATGTATGTCGGCTAGGTTTTTTCGTTCGAGCTCAACCGAAGTTGTGGTTCGACCGACATTGGCATGTTTTCATTTGCTCGGCAAGGAAAACGTTAGCCCACCTCGGAAGAAAACTTGTTTCACCGATACTGATTGAAAAAAATGCTAGCCGACGTCGATGAGGATAGATCAACGATCTAGGTTTAAAAAAGAAGCATCACCGGATGACGCCGATCGAACATTTCCTATTAGATTAGACATCATCCAAATATTATTCAGAGATTGAACTGAAAATACAATAGCCGACATCGGTCGGTGTAAAGCCCCGACTGATATTTTTCAGCCGACATTGCGCAATTTTTTTAACAAACGTTGGCCGATAATATTTTTCTACGGTAGAGGATGCTTTTTTGTTCGGTGTTGCCGTAAAAATTTACAACGTACGTCAGTTAGGTATTTTCGTTCGAGCTCAACCGAAGTTGTGGTTCCACCGACATCGGCATGTTTTCATTTGCTCGGAAACGAAAACCTTAGCCCACCTCGGAAAAAAACTTGATTCACCGATACTGATCGAAAAAAATGCTAGCCGACACCGGCCATGAAAGTTTACCGATCGAGGTCTAAAATAAAATCACCGGATGACGCCGATCGAACATTTTCTATTAGACATCAGCCAAATATTATTCAGGAATTGAATAGAAAATACAATAGCCGACATCGGTCGGTGTAAAGCCCCGACTGATATTTTTCAGCCGATATTGCGCAATTTTTTTTACAAATGTTGGCCGATAATATTTTTTTACGGTAGAGCATGCTTTTATGATCGGTGTTGCCGTAAAAATTTACAATGTACATCGGCTAGGTTTTTTCGTTTGAGCTCAACCGAAGTTGTGGTTCGACCGACACCGGCATGTTTTCATTTGCTCGGCAAGGAAAACATTAGCCCACCTCGGAAGAAAACTTGATTCACCGATACTGATCGAAAAAAATGCTATCCGACGTCGATGAGGATAGATCAACGATCAAGGTTTAAAAAAGAAGGATCACCGGATGACGCCGATCGAACATTTCCTATTAGATTAGACATCATCCAAATATTATTCAGTGATTGAATAGAAAATACAATAGCCGACGTCGGTCGTTGTAAAGTTGCGACTGACATTTTCCTGCCGACATTGCACAATTTTTTTTACAAACGCTGGCCGATAATATTTTTTGACGGTAGAGGATGATTTTTTGTTTGGTGTTGCCGTAAAAATTTACAATGTTGGTCGGCTAGGTTTTTTCGTTCGAGCTCAACCGAAGTTGTGTTTCGACCTACACCAGCATGTTTTCATTTGCTAGGCATGAAGCATTACCACTCGCAAAAAACATGATCCCGATACTGAATGAAAAAAATGCTAGCCGACGTCTGCCCGTAAAGTTTACCGATCCAGGTTTTAAAAAGAAGTATCACCCGATGACGCCGATCGAACATTTCCTAATAGACATCACCCAAATATTATTCTGGGATTGAATAGAAAATCCAATAGCCGACATCGATCGTTGTATAGCAACGACTGATATTTTTCAGCCGACATTGTTAAATTTTTTTTACAAATGTTGGCCGATAATATTGTTTTACAGTAGAGGATGCTTTTTTGTTTGGTGTTGCCGTTAAAATTTACAATGTAGGTCGGGTAGGTTTTTTCGTTCGAGCTCAACCGAAGTTGAGTTTCGACCGACACCAGCATGTTTTCGTTTGCTAGGCATGCAAAACATTAACCAACCTCGGCACAAAATCATGATTCTCCGATACTGATCGAAAAAAATGCTAGCCGACGTCTGCCCGGAAAGTTTACCGATCAAGGTTTGAAAAAGAAGTATCACCCAATGACGCATATCCAACATTTCCTAATAGACATCATCCAAATATTATTCGGGGATTGAATAGAAAATAAAATTGTCGACATCGATCATTGTAAAGCCGTGACTGATATTTTTCAGTCGAAATTGTGCAATTGTTTTTTCAAACGCTAGCCGATAATATTTTTTTACGGTAGAGGATTCTTTTTTGTTCGGTGTTGCTGTAAAAATTTACAATGTAGGTCGACTAGGTTTTTTCGTTCGAGCTCAACCGAAGTTGTGTTTCGACCGACACCAGCATGTTTTCGTTTGCTAGGCATGGAAGACATTAATCAAACTCGGCAAAAAATCATGATTCCCCGATAATGATCGAAAAAAAATGCAAGCCAACGTCTGCCAGGAAAGTTTACCGATCCAGGTTTGAGAAAGAAGTATCACCCGATGACGCCGATCGAACATTTCCTAATAGACATCACCCAAATATTATTCAGGGATTGAATAGAAAATGCAATAGCCGACATCGATCGTAGTATAGCCACGACTGATATTTTTCAGTCGACATTGTTAAATTTTTTTTTACAAACGTTGGCCGATAATATTGCTTTACGGTAGAGGATGCTTTTTTGTTCGGTGTTGCCGTAAAAATTTACAATGTAGGTCGGCTAGGTTTTTTCGTTCGAGCTCAACCGAAGTTGTGTTTCGACCTACACCAGCATGTTTTCATTTGCTAGGCAAGGAAAACATTAACCAACCTCGGCAAAAAAACATGATTCCCCGATACTGACAAAAAAAATGTTAGCAGACGTCGGCCAGGAAAGTTAACCTATGGAGGTCTAACAAAAATCACTGGGTGACGCCAATCGAACATTTTCTAATAGACATCATCCAAATATTATTCGGGGATTGAATAGAAAATAAAATTGTTGACATCGATCATTGTAAAGCCGTGACTGATATTTTTCAGTCGAAATTTTGCAATTGTTTTTACAAACGCTAGCCGATAATATTTTTTTACGGTAGAGGATGCTTTTTTGTTCGGTGTTGCCGTAAAAATTTACAATGTAGGTCGGCTAGGTTTTTTCGTTCGAGCTCAACCGAAGTCGTGTTTCGATTGACACCAGCATGTTTTCGTTTGCTAGGAATGCAAAACATTAACCAACCTCGGCACAAAATCATGATTACCCGATACTGATCGAAAAAAATGCTAGCCGACGTCTACCCGGAAAGTTTACCGATCAAGGTTTGAAAAAGAAGTATCACCCGATGACGCCGATCCAACATTTCCTAATAGACATCATCCAAATATTATTCAGAGATTGAATAGAAAATGCAATAGCCGACATCGATCGTTGTATAGCCACGACTGATATTTTTCAGCCGAAATTGTGCAATTTTTTTTACAAACACAGGCTGATAACATTTTTTAACGGTAGAGGATGTTTTTTTTGTTCGGTGTTGTTGTAAAAATTTACAATGTTGGTCGGCTAGGTTTTTTCGTTCGAGCTCAACCGAAGTTGTGGTGCGACCGACACCAGCATGTTTTCATTTTCTCGGCAATGAAAACATTAGCCCACGTCGGAAGAAAACTTGATTCACCGATACTGATCGAAGAAATTGCTAGTCGATGTGGATGAGGAAAGATCAACGATGGAGGTTAAAAAAAGAAGGATCACCGGATGACGCCGATCGAACATTTCCTAATAGACATCATCCAAATATTATTCAGGGATTGAATAGAAAATACAATAACCGACATCGGTCGTTGTAAAGTCGCGACTCATATTTTCCTGCCGAGATTTCGCAATTGTATTTTACAAACGCGGGCCGATAATATTTTTTTACGGTAGAGGATGCCTTTTTGTTCGGTGTTGCCATAAAAATTTACAATGTACGTTGGCTAGGTTTTTTCGTTCGACCTCAACCGAAGTTGTGGTTCGACCGACACTGGCATGTTTTCTTTTGCTCGGCAACGACAGCATTAGCCCACCTCGGAAAAAAACTTGATTCACCGATACTGATCGAAAAAAATGCTAGCCGACGTGGATGAGGAAAGATCAACGTTGGAGGTTTAAAAAAGAAGGATCACCGGATGACGCCGATCGAACATTTCCTAATAGACATCATCGAAATATTATTCAGGGATTGAATAGAAAATACAATAACCGACATCGGTCGTTGTAAAGTCGCGACTCATATTTTCTTGCCGAGATTGCGCAATTGTGTTTTACAAACGCGGGCCGTTAATATTTTTTTACGGTAGAGGATGCTTTTTTGTTCGGTGTTCCGTAAAAATTTACAATGTCGGCAAGGTTTTTTCGTTCGAGCTCAACCGAAGTTGTGGTTCGACCGACACTGGCATGTTTTCATTTGCTCGGCAACGACAGCATTAGCCCACGTCGGAAAAAAAACTTGATTTACCGATACTGATCGAAAAAAATGCTAGCCGACGTGGATGAGGAAAGATCAACGATGGAGGTTAAAAAAAGAAGGATCACCAGATGACGCCGATCGAACATTTCCTAATAGACATCATCCAAATATTATTCAAGGATTGAATAGAAAATACAATAACCGACATCGGTCGTTGTAAAGTCGCGACTCATATTTTCCTGCCGAGATTTCGCAATTGTATTTTACAAACGCGGGCCGATAATATTTTTTTACGGTAGAGGATGCTTTTTTGGTCGGTGTTGCCATAAAAATTTACAATGTACGTTGGCTAGGTTTTTTCGTTCGACCTCAACCGAAGTTGTGGTTCGACCGACACTGGCATGTTTTCTTTTGCTCGGCAACGACAGCATTAGCCCACCTCAGAAAAAAAACTTGATTCACCGATACTGATCGAAAAAAATGCTGGCCGACGTGGATGAGGAAAGATCAACGATGGAGGTTTAAAAAAGAAGGATCACCGGATGACGCCGATAGAACATTTCCTAATAGACATCATCCAAATATTTTTCGGGGGTAGAATAGAAAATACAATAACCGACATCGGTCGTTGTAAAGTCGCGACTCATTTTCTTGCCGAGATTGCGCAATTGTGTTTTACAAACGCGGGCGGTTAATATTTTTTTACGGTAGAGAATGCTTTTTTGTTCGGTGTTCCGTAAAAATTTACAATGTACGTCGGCAAAGTTTTTTCGTTCGAGCTCAACCGAAGTTGTGGTTCGACCGACACTGGCATGTTTTCATTTGCTCGGCAACGACAGCATTAGCCCACGTCGGAAAAAAAACTTGATTCACCGATACTGATCGAAAAAAATGCTAGCCGACGTGGATGAGGAAAGATCAACGATGGAGGTTTAAAAAAGAAGCATCGCCGGATGACGCCGATCGATCATTTCCTATTAGACATCATCCAAATATTATTCAGGGATTGAATAGAAAATACAATAGCCGACATCGGTCGGTGTAAAGCCCCGACTGATATTTTGCAGCCGATATTGCGCAATTTTTTTTAAAAACGTTGGCCGATAATATTTTATTACGGTAGTGGATGCTTTTATGTTCGGTGTTGCCGTAAAAATTTACAATGTACGTCGGCTAAGTTTTCTCGTTCGAGCTCAACCGAAGTTGTGGTGCGACCGACACCAGCATGTTTTCATTTTCTCGGCAACGAAAACATTAGCCCACCTCGGAAGAAAACTTGATTCACCGATACTGATCGAAGAAATTGCTAGTCGACGTGGATGAGGATAGATCAACGATGGAGGTTAAAAAAAGAAGGATCACCGGATGACGCCGATCGAACATTTCCTAATAGACATCATCCAAATATTATTCAGGGATTGAATAGAAAATACAATAACCGACATCGGTCGTTGTAAAGTCGCGACTCATATTTTCCTGCCGAGATTGCGCAATTGTGTTTTACAAACGCGGGCCGTTAATATTTTTTTACGGTAGAGGATGCTTTTTTGTTCGGTGTTCCGTAAAAATTTACAATGTACGTCGGCAAAGTTTTTTCGTTCGAGCTCAACCGAAGTTGTGGTTCGACCGACACTGGCATGTTTTCATTTGCTCGGCAACGACAGCATTAGCCCACGTCGGAAAAAAAACTTGATTCACCGATACTGATCGAAAAAAATGCTAGCCGACGTGGATGAGGAAAGATCAACGATGGAGGTTTAAAAAAGAAGCATCGCCGGATGACGCCGATCGATCATTTCCTATTTAGACATCATCCAAATATTATTCAGGGATTGAATAGAAAATACAATAGCCGACATCGGTCGGTGTAAAGCCCCGACTGATATTTTGCAGCCGATATTGCGCAATTTTTTTTAAAAACGTTGGCCGATAATATTTTATTACGGTAGTGGATGCTTTTTTGTTCGGTGTTGCCGTAAAAATTTACAATGTACGTCGGCTAAGTTTTCTCGTTCGAGCTCAACCGAAGTTGTGGTGCGACCGACACCAGCATGTTTTCATTTTCTCGGCAACGAAAACATTAGCCCACCTCAGAAGAAAACTTGATTCACCGATACTGATCGAAGAAATTGCTAGTCGACGTGGATGAGGAAAGATCAACGATGGAGGTTAAAAAAAGAAGGATCACCGGATGACGCCGATCGAACATTTCCTAATAGACATCATCCAAATATTATTCAGGGATTGAATAGAAAATACAATAACCGACATCGGTCGTTGTAAAGTCGCGACTCATATTTTCCTGCCGAGATTTCGCAATTGTATTTTACAAACGCGGGCCGATAATATTTTTTTACGGTAGAGGATGCTTTTTTGTTCGGTGTTGCCATAAAAATTTACAATGTAAGTTGGCTAGGTTTTTTCGTTCGACCTCAACCGAAGTTGTGGTTCGACCGACACTTGCATGTTTTCTTTTGCTCGGCAACGACAGCATTAGCCCACCTCGGAAAAAAACTTGATTCACCGATACTGATCGAAAAAAATGCTAGCCGACGTGGATGAGGAAAGATCAACGATGGAGGTTTAAAAAAGAAGGATCACCGGATGACGCCGATCGAACATTTCCTAATAGACATCATCCAAATATTATTCAGGGATTGAATAGAAAATACGATAACCGACATCGGTCGTTGTAAAGTCGTGACTCATATTTTCTTGCATAGATTGCGCAATTGTGTTTTACAAACGCGGGCTGTTAATATTTTTTTACGGTAGAGGAATCTTTTTTGTTCGGTGTTCCGTAAAAATTTACAATGTACGTCGGCAAGGTTTTTTCTTTCGAGCTCAACCGAAGTTGTGGTTCGACCGACACTGGCATGTTTTCATTTGCTCGGCAACGACAGCATTAGCCCACGTCGGAAAAAAAACTTGATTCACCGATACTGATCCAAAAAAATGCTAGCCGACGTGGATGAGGAAAGATCAACGATGGAGGTTTAAAAAAGAAGCATCGCCGGATGACGCCGATCGATCATTTCCTATTAGACATCATCCAAATATTATTCAGGGATTGAATAGAAAATACAATAGCCGACATCGGTCGGTGTAAAGCCCCGACTGATATTTTGCTGCCGATATTGCGCAATTTTTTTTAAAAACGTTGGCCGATAATATTTTATTACGGTAGTGGATGCTTTTTTGTTCGGTGTTGCCGTAAAAATTTACAATGTACGTCGGCTAAGTTTTCTCGTTCGAGCTCAACCGAAGTTGTGGTGCGACCGACACCAGCATGTTTTCATTTTCTCGGCAACGAAAACATTAGCCCACCTCGGAAGAAAACTTGATTCACCGATACTGATCGAAGAAATTGCTAGTCGACGTGGATGAGGAAAGATCAACGATGGAGGTTAAAAAAAGAAGGATCACCGGATGACGCCGATTGAACATTTCCTAATAGACATCATCCAAATATTATTCAGGGATTGAATAGAAAATACAATAACCGACATCGGTCGTTGTAAAGTCGCGACTCATATTTTCCTGCCGAGATTTCGCAATTGTATTTTACAAACGCGGGCCGATAATATTTTTTTACGGTAGAGGATGCTTTTTTGTTCGGTGTTGCCATAAAAATTTACAATGTACGTGGGCTAGGTTTTTTCGTTCGACCTCAACCGAAGTTGTGGTTCGACCGACACTGGCATGTTTTCTTTTGCTCGGCAACGACAACATTAGCCCACCTCGGAAAAAAACATGATTCACCGATACTGATCGAAAAAAATGCTAGCCGACGTGGATGACGAAAGATCAACGATGGAGGTTTAAAAAAGAAGGATCACCGGATGACGCCGATCGAACATTTCCTAATAGACATCATCCAAATATTATTCAGGGATTGAATAGAAAATACAATAACCGACATCGGTCGTTGTAAAGTCGCGACTCATATTTTCTTGCCTAGATTGCGCAATTGTGTTTTACAAACGCGGGCCGTTAATATTTTTTTACGGTAGAGGATGATTTTTTGTTCGGTGTTCCGTAAAAATTTACAATGTACGTCGGTAAGGTTTTTTCATTCGAGCTCAACCGAAGTTCTGGTTCGACCGACATTGGCATGTTTTCATTTGCTCGGCAACGACAGCATTAGCCCACGTCGGAAAAAAAACTTGATTCACCGATACTGATCGAAAAAAATGCTAGCCGACGTGGATGAGGAAAGATCAACGATGGAGGTTTAAAAAAGAAGCATCGCCGGATGACGCCGATCGATCATTTCCTATTAGACATCATCCAAATATTATTCAGGGATTGAATAGAAAATACAATAGCCGACATCGGTCGGTGTAAAGCCCCGACTGATATTTTGCAGCCGATATTGCGCAATTTTTTTTAAAAACGTTGGCCAATAATATTTTATTACGGTAGTGGATGCTTTTTTGTTCGGTGTTGCCGTAAAAATTTACAATGTACGTCGGCTCAGTTTTCTCGTTCGAGCTCAACCAAAGTTTTGGTGCGACCGACACCAGCATGTTTTCATTTTCTCGGCAACGAAAACATTAGCCCACCTCGGAAGAAAACTTGATTCACCGATAATGATCGAAGAAATTGCTAGTCGACGTGGATGAGGAAAGATCAACGATGGAGGTTAAAAAAAGAAGGATCACCGGATGGAAGTTGTGGTTCGACCGACACTTGCATGTTTTCTTTTGCTCGGCAACGACAGCATTAGCCCACCTCGGAAAAAAACTTGATTCACCGATACTGATCGAAAAAAATGCTAGCCGACGTGGATGAGGAAAGATCAACGATGGAGGTTTATTTAAAAAAGAAGGATCGTCGGATTACGCCGATCGAATATTTTCTAATGGACATCATCCAAATATTATTCAGGGATTGAATAGAAAAATACAATAACCGACATCGGTCCTCGTAAAGTCGCGACTCATATTTTCTTGCCGAGATTGCGCAATTGTGTTTTACAAACGCGGGGCCGTTAATATTTTTTACGGTAGAGGAATGATTTTTTGTTCGGTGTTCCGTAAAAATTTACAATGTACGTCGGTAAGGTTTTTTCATTCGAGCTCAACCGAAGTTCTGGTTCGACCGACATTGGCATGTTTTCATTTGCTCGGCAACGACAGCATTAGCCCACGTCGGAAAAAAAACTTGATTCACCGATACTGATCGAAAAAAATGCTAGCCGACGTGGATGAGGAAAGATCAACGATGGAGGTTTAAAAAAGAAGCATCGCCGGATGACGCCGATCGATCATTTCCTATTAGACATCATCCAAATATTATTCAGGGATTGAATAGAAAATACAATAGCCGACATCGGTCGGTGTAAAGCCCCGACTGATATTTTGCAGCCGATATTGCGCAATTTTTTTTAAAAACGTTGGCCAATAATATTTTATTACGGTAGTGGATGCTTTTTTGTTCGGTGTTGCCGTAAAAATTTACAATGTACGTCGGCTCAGTTTTCTCGTTCGAGCTCAACCAAAGTTTTGGTGCGACCGACACCAGCATGTTTTCATTTTCTCGGCAACGAAAACATTAGCCCACCTCGGAAGAAAACTTGATTCACCGATAATGATCGAAGAAATTGCTAGTCGACGTGGATGAGGAAAGATCAACGATGGAGGTTAAAAAAAGAAGGATCACCGGATGACGCCGATCGAACATTTCCTAATAGACATCATCCAAATATTATTCAGGGATTGAATACGCCCATACAATAACCGACATCGGTCGTTGTAAAGTCGCGACTCATATTTTCCTGCCGAGATTTCGCAATTGTATTTTACAGTGTTTGTTGTTGTTGACAGGTTTTCTAAGATGGCACACTTCATCCCTTGCAAGAAACTGGACGACGCTTGTCATGTGGCTGATTTGTTTTTCAAAGAAATAGTGCGGCTTCAGGGATTACCGAGGAGCATTGTCAGTGATAGGGATGCAAAATTCCTTAGTCACTTTTGGAGGACCTTGTGGGATGGAGGAGCCTTGGATTTGAGGACAAATCCTTTTCAAGAAGGAGGGAGTGATGAGGACAAAACCAAGGGCAAGGACCATGAAGCACTTGAAGGTCCCATGACCAGAGGCAGACTTAAACAAGCCCAACACGTCATAGAGACAAGGCTGGTCATTTGTATAGCTGCCATTGATGATGATTGAAGGCCCAAGTGGAGAAAGATGAAGGCCCAGAGGTAGAGGCACTATCAAGACTACTAATTGTTGCTGAAGGCCCAAACTAACTTGAAGGCCCAAGTTAAATAAGTTTTTAGTTATAATTTATTTTTATTGTAATTTTGGCCCAAACTGTTTAGAAGGCCCATGTCTATTTTTATCTTTTTGTTCAGCTACACTATAAGTATGGGTTTTTGTTATGAATAAAAAAACTTTTAGCATTTTCATAAAATTGGGTGAGAGTTTCTCTCCGGGTTCCTTGTTGAACCAATTATCAGACTTATCAAGGTAATCCTTGTGGCGTTTACCCAGACTTATCTTCCTTCACCGGAAGTGGCGTCTACCCAGACTTATCTTCCTTCACCGGAAGTGGCGTCTACCCGGACTTATCTTCCTTCACCGGAAGTGGCGTTTACCCTGACTTATCTTCCTTCACCGGAAGTGGCGTCATCCAAATATCCGTAGCCTGTATCAAGCGATCCGCCCCGTAAGGTTCACATCAACGTGGATGAGGAAGATCAACGATGGAGGTTTAAAAAAGAAGGATCACCGGATGACGCCGATCGAACATTTCCTAATAGACATCATCCAAATATTATTCAGGGATTGAATAGAAAATACAATAACCGACATCGGTCGTTGTAAAGTCGCGACTCATATTTTCTTGCCGAGATTGTGCAATTGTGTTTTACAAACGCGGGCCGTTAATATTTTTTTACGGTAGAGGATGCTTTTTTTTCGCTGTTCCGTATAAATTTACAATGTACGTCGGCAAGGTTTTTTCGTTCGAGCTCAACCGAAGTTGTGGTTCGACCGACACTGGCATGTTTTCATTTGCTCGGCAACGACAGCATTAGCCCACGTTGGAAAAAAACTTGATTCACCGATACTGATCGAAAAAAATGCTAGCCGACGTGGATGAGGAAAGATCAACGATGGAGGTTTAAAAAAGAAGCATCGCCGGATGACGCCGATCGATCATTTCCTATTAGACATCATCCAAATATTATTCAGGGATTGAATAGAAAATACAATAGCCGACATCGGTCGGTGTAAAGCCCCGACTGATATTTTGCAGCCGATATTGCGCAATTTTTTTTAAAAACGTTGGCCGATAATATTTTATTACGGTAGTGGATGCTTTTTTGTTCGGTGTTGCCGTAAAAATTTACAATGTACGTCGGCTAAGTTTTCTCGTTCGAGCTCAACCGAAGTTGTGGTGCGACCGACACCAGCATGTTTTCATTTTCTCGGCAACGAAAACATTAGCCCACCTCGGAAGAAAACTTGATTCACCGATACTGATCGAAGAAATTGCTAGTCGACGTGGATGAGGAAAGATCAACGATGGAGGTTAAAAAAAGAAGGATCACCGGATGACGCCGATCGAACATTTCCTAATAGACATCATCCAAATATTATTCAGGGATTGAATAGAAAATACAATAACCGACATCGGTCGTTGTAAAGTCGCGACTCATATTTTCCTGCCGAGATTTCGCAATTGTATTTTACAAACGCGGGCCGATAATATTTTTTTACGATAGAGGATGCTTTTTTGTTCGGTGTTGCCATAAAAATTTACAATGTACGTTGGCTAGGTTTTTTCGTTCGACCTCAACCGAAGTTGTGGTTCGACCGACACTGGCATGTTTTCTTTTGCTCGGCAACGACAGCATTAGCCCACCTCGGAAAAAAACTTGATTCACCGATACTGATCGAAGAAAATGCTAGCCGACGTGGATGAGGAAAGATCAACGATGGAGGTTTAAAAAAAGAAAGGATCATCGGATTACGCCGATCGAACATTTCCTAATAGACATCATTCCCAAATATTATTCAGGGATTGAATAGAAAATACAATAACCGACATCGGTCGTTGTAAAGTCGCGACTCATATTTTCTTGCCGAGATTGCGCAATGGTGTTTTACAAACGCGGGCCGTTAATATTTTTTTACGGTAGAGGATGCTTTTTTGTTCGGTGTTCCGTAAAAATTTACAATGTAAGTCGGCAAGGTTTTTTCGTTCGAGCTCAACCGAAGTTGTGGTTCGACCGACATTGGCATGTTTTCTTTTGCTCGGCAACGACAGCATTAGCCCACCTCGGAAAAAAACTTGATTCACCGATACTGATCGAAAAAAATTCTAGCCGAGGTGGATGAGGAAAGATCAACGATGGAGGTTTAAAAAAGAAGCATCACCGGATGACGCCGATCGATCATTTCCTATTAGACATCATCCAAATATTATTCAGGGATTGAATATAAAATACAATAGCCGACATCGGTCGGTGTAAAGCCCCGACTGATATTTTTCAGCCGACATTGAGCAATTTTTTTTAGAAACGTTGGCCGATAATATTTTTTTACGGTAGAGGATGCTTTTTTGTTTGGTGTTGCCGTAAAAATTTACAATGTACGTCAGCTAGGTTTTTTCGTTTGAGCTCAACCGAAGTTGTGGTTCGACCGACGCCGGCATGTTTTCATTTGCTCACCAACGAAAACATTAGCCCAGCTCGGAAGAAAACTTGATTCACCGATACTGATCGAAAAAAATGCTAGCTAATGTCGACGAGGAAAGATCAACGATCTAGGTTTAAAAAAGAAGAATCACCGGATGACGCTGATAGATCATTTCCTATTAGACATCATCCAAATATTATTCAGGGATTGAATATAAAATACAATAGTCGACATCGGTCGGTGTAAAGCCCCGACTGATATTTTTCAGCCGACATTGCGCAATTTTTTTTACAAACGCTGGCCGATAATATTTTTTTAGGGTAAAGGATGCTTTTTTGTTCGGTGTTGCCGTAAAAATTTACAATGTACGTCGGCTAGGTTTTTTCGTTTGAGCTCAACCGAAGTTGTGGTTCGACCGACGCCAACATGTTTTCGTTTGCTAGGCATGCAAACATTAACCAACCTCGGCACAAAATCATGATTCCCCGATAATGATCGAAAAAAATGCTAGCCGACGTCTGCCCGAAAAGTTTACCGATCAAGGTTTCAAAAAGAAGTATCACCCGATGACGCCGATACAACATTTCCTAATAGACATCATCCAAATATTATTCGGGGATTGAATAAAAAATAAAATTGTCGACATCGATCATTGTAAAGCCGTGACTGATATTTTTCAGTCGAAATTGTGCAATTTTTTTTACAAACACTGGCCGATAATATTTTTTTTGCGGTAGAGGATGCTTTTTTGTTCGGTGTTGCCATAAAAATTTACAATGTAGGTCGGCTAGGTTTTTTCGTTCGAGCTCAACTGAAGTTGTGTTTCGACCTACACCAGCATGTTTTCATTTGCTAGGCATGGAAAACATTAACCAACCTCGGCAAAAAAACATGATTCCCCGATACTGATAAAAAAATGTTAGCAGACGTCGGCTAGGAAAGTTAACCAATCGAGGTCTAACAAAAATCACCGGGTGACGCCGATCGAACATTTTCTAATAGACATCACCTAAATATTTTTCGGGGATTGAATAGAAAATAAAATTGTCGACATCGATCATTGTAAAGCCGTGACTGATATTTTTCAGTCGAAAATTGTGCAATTTTTTTTACAAACATTGGCCGATAATATTTTTTTTTGTTAGAGGATGCTTTTTTGTTAGGTGTTGCCGTAAAAATTTACAATGTAGGTCGGCTAGGTTTTTTCGTTCGAGCTCAACCGAAGTTGTGTTTCGACCGACACCAGCATGTTTTCGTTTGCTAGGCATGGAAAACATTAACCAACCTCGGCACAAAATCATGATTCCCCGATACTGATCGCAAAAAATGCTAGCCGACGTCTGCTCGGAAAGTTTACCGATTGAGGTTTGAAAAAGAAGTATCACCCGATGATGTCGATGGAACAATTCCTAATAGACATCATCCAAATATTATTCAAGGATTGAATACAAAATACAATAGCCGACATCGGTCGGTATAAAGCCCCGACTGATATTTTCAAGCCGACATTGCGCAATTTTTTTTACAAACGTTGGCCGATAATATTTTTTTACGGTAGAGGATTCTTTTTTGTTAGGTGTTGCCATAAAAATTTACAATGTACCTCGGCTAGGTTTTTTCGTTTGAACTCAACCGAAGTTGTGGTTCGACCGACACCGGCATGTTTTCGTTTGCTAGGCATGCAAACATTAACCAACCTCGGCACAAAATCATGATTCCCCGATAATGATCGAAAAAAATGCTAGCCGACGTCTGCCTGGAAAGTTTACCGATCAAGGTTTCTAAAAGAAGTATCACCCGATGACGCCGATACAACATTTCCTAATAGACATCATCCAAATATTATTCGGGGATTGAATAAAAAATAAAATTGTCGACATCGATCATTGTAAAGCCGTGACTGATATTTTTCAGTCGAAATTGTGCAATTTTTTTTACAAACGCTGGCCGATAACATTTTTTTACGGTAGACGATGCTTTTTTGTTCGGTGTTGCCATAAAAATTTACAATGTAGGTCGGCTAGGTTTTTTCGTTCGAGCTCAACCGAAGTTGTGTTTCGACCTACACCAGCATGTTTTCATTTGCCAAGCATGGAAAACATTAACCAACCTCGGCAAAAAAACATGATTCCCCGATACTGATAAAAAAATGTTAGCAGACGTCGGCCAGGAAAGTTAACCGATCGAGGTCTAACAAAAATCACCGGGTGACGCCGATCGAACATTTTCTTATAGACATCACCCAAATATTATTCGGGGATTGAATAGAAAATAAAATTGTCGACATCGATCATTGTAAAGCCGTGACTGATATTTTTCAGTCGAAAATTGTGCAATTTTTTTTTACAAACATTGGCCAATAATATTTTTTTATGGTAGAGGATGCTTTTTGTTAGGTGTGCCGTAAAAATTACAATGTAGGTCGGCTAGGTTTTTTCGTTCGAGCTCAACCGAAGTTGTGTTTCGACCGACACCAGCATGTTTTCGTTTGCTAGGCATGGAAAACATTAACCAACCTCGGCACAAAATCATGATTCCCCGATACTGATCGCAAAAAATGCTACCCGACGTCTGCTCGGAAAGTTTACCGATTGAGGTTTGAAAAAGAAGTATCACCCGATGATGTCGATGGAACAATTCCTAATAGACATCATCCAAATATTATTCAAGGATTGAATACAAAATACAATAGCCGACATCGGTCGGTATAAAGCCCCGACTGATATTTTCAAGCCGACATTGCGCAATTTTTTTTACAAACGTTGGCCGATAATATTTTTTTACGGTAGAGGATTCTTTTTTGTTCGGTGTTGCCATAAAAATTTACAATGTACCTCGGCTAGGTTTTTTCGTTTGAACTCCACCGAAGTTGTGGTTCGACCGACACCGGCATGTTTTCGTTTGCTAGGCATGCAAACATTAACCAACCTCGGCACAAAATCATGATTCCCCGATAATGATCGAAAAAAATGCTAGCCGACGTCTGCCCGGAAAGTTTACCGATCAAGGTTTGAAAAAGAAGTATCACCCGATGACGCCGATACAACATTTCCTAATAGACATCATCGAAATATTATTCGGGGATTGAATAAAAAATAAAATTGTCGACATCGATCATTGTAAAGCTGTGACTGATATTTTTCAGTCGAAATTGTGCAATTTTTTTTACAAACACTGGCCGTTAATATTTTTTTTGCGGTAGAGGATGCTTTTTTGTTCGGTGTTGCCATAAAAATTTACAATGTAGGTCGGCTAGGTTTTTTCGTTCGAGCTCAACTGAAGTTGTGTTTCGACCTACACCAGCATGTTTTCATTTGCTAGGCATGGAAAACATTAACCAACCTCGGCAAAAAAACATGATTCCCCGATACTGATAAAAAAATGTTAGCAGACGTCGGCTAGGAAAGTTAACCAATCGAGGTCTAACAAAAATCACCGGGTGACGCCGATCGAACATTTTCTAATAGACATCACCTAAATATTTTTCGGGGATTGAATAGAAAATAAAATTGTCGACATCGATCATTGTAAAGCCGTGACTGATATTTTTCAGTAGAAAATTGTGCAATTTTTTTTACAAACATTGGCCAATAATATTTTTTTATGGTAGAGGATGCTTTTCTGTTAGGTGTTGCTGTAAATATTTACAATGTACGTCGGCTATGTTTTGTCGTTCGAGCTCAACCGAAGTTGTGTTTCGACCTACACCAGCATGTTTTCATTTGCCAGGCATGGAAAACATTAATCAACCTCGGCTAAAAAACATGATTCCCCGATACTGATAAAAAAATGTGAGCAGGCGTCGGCCAGGAAAGTTAACCGATCGAGGTCTAACAAAAATCACCGGGTGACGCCGATCGAACATTTTCTAATAGACATCACCCAAATATTATTCAGGGATTGAATAGAAAATAAAATTGTCGACATCGATCATTGCAAAGCCGTGACTGATATTTTTTAGTCGAAAATTGTGCAATTTTTTTTACAAACATTTGCCGATAATATTTTTTTATGGTAGAAGATGCTTTTTTGTTAGGTGTTGCCGTAAAAATTTACAATGTAGGTCGGCTAGGTTTTTTCGTTCGAACTCAACCGAAGATGTGTTTCGACCGACACCAGCATGTTTTCGTTTGCTAGGCATGGAAAACATTAACCAACCTCGGCACAAAATCATGATTCCCCGATACTGATCGCAAAAAATGCTAGCCGACGTCTGCTCGGAAAGTTTACCGATTGAATTTTGAAAAAGAAGTATCACCCGATGACATCGATGGAACAATTCCTAATAGACATCATCCAAATATTATTCAAGGATTGAATACAAAATACAATAGCCGACATCGGTCGGTATAAAGCCCCGACTGATATTTTCAAGCCAACATTGCGCAATTTTTTTTACAAACGTTGGCCGATAATATTTTTTTACGGTAGAGGATTCTTTTTTGTTCGGTGTTGCCATAAAAATTTACAATGTACCTCGGCTAGGTTTTTTCGTTTCAACTCAACCGAAGTTGTGGTTCGACCGACACCGGCATGTTTTCGTTTGCTAGGCATGCAAACATTAACCAACCTCGGCACAAAATAATGATTCCCCAGTAATGATCGAAAAAAATGCTAGCCGACGTCTGCCCGGAAAGTTTACCGATCAAGGTTTGAAAAAGAAGTATCACCCGATGACGCCGATACAACATTTCCTAATAGACATCATCGAAATATTATTCGGGGATTGAATAAAAAATAAAATTGTCGACATCGATCATTGTAAAGCCGTGACTGATATTTTTCAGTCGAAATTGTGCAATTTTTTTTACAAACATTGGCCGATAATATTTTTTTATGGTAGACGATGCTTTTTTGTTAGGTGTTGCCTTAAAAATTTACAATGTAGGTCGGCTAGGTTTTTTCATTCGAGCTCAACCGAAGTTGTGTTTCGACCGACACCAGAATGTTTTCGTTTTGTAGGCATGGAAAACATTAACCAACCTCGGCACAAAATCATGATTCCCCGACACTGATCGAAAAAAATGCTAGCCGACGTCTGCCCGGAAAGTTTACCGATCAAGGTTTGAAAAAAGAAGTATCACCCGAGGACGCCGATCCAACATTTTCTAATAGACATCATCCAAATATTATTCGGGGATTGAATAGAAAATACAATAGCCGACATCGATCGTTGTATAGCCACGGCTGATATTTATCAGCCGACATTGTTCAATTTTTTTTACAAACGTTGGCCGATAATATTATTTTACGGTAGAGGATGCTTTTTTGTTCGGTGTTGCCATAAAAATTTACAATGTAGGTCGACTAGGTTTTTTCGTTCGAGCTCAACCGAAGTTGTGTTTCAACCTACACCACCATGTTTTCATTTGCTAGGCATGGAAAACATTAACCAACCTTGGCACAAAATCATGATTCCCCGATACTGATCGAAAAAAATGCTAGCCGACGTCTGCCCGGAAAGTTTACCGATCAAGGTTTGAAAAAAAAGTATCACCCGATGACGCCGATCCAACATTTCTTAATAGACATCATCCAAATATTATTCAGGGATTGAATAGAAAATAAAATTGTCGACATCGATCATTGAAAAGCCTTGAGTGATATTTTTCAGCCGAAAATGTGCAATTTTTTTTACAAACACTGGCCGATAACAATTTTTTACGGTAGAGGATGCTTTTTTGTTCGGTGTTGCTGTAAAAATTTACAATGTAGGTCGACTAGATTTTTTCGTTCGAGCTCAACCGAAGTTGTGTTTCGACCGACACCAGCATGTTTTCGTTTGCTAGGCATGGAAGACATTAACCAAACTCGGCAAAAAAATATTATTCCCCGATACTGATCGAAAAAAAATGCTAGCCGATGTCTGCCCGGAAAGTTTACCGATCCAGGTTTGAAAAAGAAGTATCACCCGATGACGCCGATCGAACATTTCCTAATAGACATCACCCAAATATTATTCAGGGATTGAATAGAAAATACAATAGCCGACATCGATCGTTGTATAGCCACAACTGATATTTTTCAGCCGACATTGTTCAATTTTTTTTTACAAAGGTTGGCCGATAATATTTTTTAACGTAGAGGATGCTTTTTTGTTCGGTGTTGCCGTAAAAATTTACAATGTAGGTCAGCTAGGTTTTTTCGTTCGAGCTCAACCGAAGTTTTGTTTCGATCGACACCAGCATGTTTTCGTTTGCTAGGCATGGAAAACATTAACCAACCTCGGCACAAGATCATGATTCCCCGATACTGATCGAAAAAAATGCTAGCCGACGTCGGCCAGGGAAGTTAACCGATCGAGGTCTAACATAAATCACAGGGTGACGCCGATCGAACATTTTCTAACAGACATCATCCAAATATTATTCGGGAATTGAATAGAAAATAAAATTATCGACATCGATCATTGTAAAGCCGTGACTGATATTTTTCAGTCGAAATTGTAGATGATGCTTTTTTGTTTGGTGTTGCCGTCAAAATTTATAATGTAGGTCGGCTAGGTTTTTTCATTCGAGCTCAACCGAAGTTGTGTTTCGGGCGACACTAGCATGTTTTCATTTGCTAGGCATGGAAAACATTAACCAACCTCGGCAAAAAAACATGATTCCCCGATACTGATCGAAAAAAATGCTAGCCGACGTCTGCCCGGAAAGTTTACCGATCGAGGTTTGAAAAAGAAGTATCACCCGATGACGCCGATCGAACATTTCCTAATAGACATCATCCAAATATTATTCAAGGATTGAATAGAAAATAAAATTGTCGACATCGATCATTGTAAAGTTGTGACTGATATTTTTGAGCCGAAATTGTGCAATATTTTTTACAAATGCTGGTCGATAATATTATTTTATGGTAGACGATGTTTTTTTGTCCTGTGTTGCCGTAAAAAGTTACAATGTAGGTCGACTAGGTTTTTTCGTTCGAGCTCAACCGAAGTTGTGTTACGATCGACACCAGCATGTTTTCATTTGCTAGGCATAAAAAACATTCACCAACCTCGACAAAAGAACATGATTCCCCGATACTGATAAAAAAAAATGCTAGCCGACGTCAGCCAGGAAAGTTTACCGATCGAGGTCTAAAATAAAATCACCGGGTGACACCGATCAAACATTTCCTAATAGACATCATCCAAATATTATTCAGGGATTGAATAGAAAATACAATAACCGACATCGGTCGTTGTAAAGCCGTGACTGATATTTTTTAGTCGAAATTGTGTAATTTTTTTTAGAAACGCTGGCCGATAATATTTTTTTACGGTAGAGGATGCTTTATTGTTCGGTGTTGTCGTAAAAATTTACAATGTAGGTCAGCTAGGTTTTTTCGTTCGAGCTCAACCGAAGTTGTGTTTCAACCTACACCACCATGTTTTCATTTGCTAGTCATGGAAAACATTAACCAACCTCGGCAAAAGAACATGATTCCCCGATACTAATAAAAAAAAATGCTAGCCGACGTCTGCTGGGAAAGTTTTCCGATCGAGGTTTGAAACGCTCGGATGTCCAATTGAGTCTCGTAATAGATCGAGACGATCGAAATTGAAATCAGATGCTTGTAGCAAATGCAAACGGCAATAACATTTTACTTGCCCTTGCTCTTGGTCATGTCCTCATCAGAGACGCTCGAAGTTGAAAACAGAAGCTCTGAGCAAATTCACACGACAATAACTTTTTACTCGGATGTCTGATGGAGTCCTGTAATAGATTGAGACGACCGAAATTGATTACGAAAGCTCTGAGCAAATTCAAACGACAATAACTTTTTACTCGGATGTTCGATTGAGTCACGTAATACATCGAAACGCTCGAAATTGAAAACAGAAGCTCTGTGCAAATTCAAACGACAATAAGTTTTTACTCGGATGTCTGATTGAGTCCCGTAAAATATCGAGATGCTCCAAATTGAAAACAGAAGCTCTGAACAAATTCAAACGACAGTAATTTTTTACTCGGATGTCCGATTGAGTCCCGTAATATATCGAGACGCTCGAAATTGAGAATACAAGCTCTAAGCAAATTCAAAAGACAATAACTTTTTACTCGGATGTCCGATTGATTCCCGTAATATATTGAGACGCTCCAAATTGAAAATGGAAGCTCGTAGCAAATTCAAACAACAATAATTTTTTACTCGGATGTCCGATTGAGTCCCGTAATATATTGATACGCTCGAAATTGAAAACAGAAGCTCGTACCAAATTTAAACAACAATAACTTTTTACTCGAATGTCTGATGGAGTCCCGTAATGATATGAACCCTCATGGCACAAGGGCTGACTTAGGATCGTCTAGGATTAAACCTTGATGGAAAATGATGAGAATCATGAAACTGGCTAAATACAGGCTAAAGGCCCAAGTGGAGAAGGACGAAGGCCTAAGTGGAGAAGGACAAAGCCCCCGAGTGGAGAAGGATGAAGGCCCAAGTGGAGAAGGATGAAGGCCCAATGGAGAAGGATGAAGGCCCAGAGACAGAGACACTATCAAGACTATTAATTGTTGCTGAAGGCCCAAATTAATTTAAAGGTCCAAGTTAAATAAGTTTTTAGTTATAATTTATTTTTATTGTAATTTTGGCCCAAACTGTTTAGAAGGTCCATGTCTATTTTTATCTTTTTGTTCAGCTACACTATAAGTATTTGTTTTTGTTTTGAATAAAAAAGGGACTTTTGGGGCATTTGATAAAATTGGGTGAGAGTTTCTCTCTGGGTTCCTTGTTGAACCAATTATCAGACTTATCAAGGTAATCCTTGTGGCGTCTATCCTGACTTATCTTTCTTCACCGGAAGTGGCGTCTACCCGGACTTATCTTCCTTCACGGGAAGTGGCGTCTACCAAGACTTATCTTCCTTCACCGGAAGTGGCGTCATCCAAACCTTCGTAGCCTGTATCAAACGATCCGCTCCTACTCAGGTTCGCATCATTTGGTATCAGAGCTTCGACTCTTGATACAGGTTCTATCCTATCCTATCCTATTTTTTTTCTTCGCAATTTGTCTAGGTTCGTGTTTTTGTCCTTGTTCTGTTATTTGCGTTCTTGTTCTTGTTCTTGTTCTTGTCAAATGATGAGAATCATGAAACTGGCCAAATACAGTCTAAAGGCCCAAGTGGAGAAGGACGAAGGCCCAAGTGGAGAAGGACAAAGCCC
This sequence comes from Glycine max, assembly GCF_000004515.6. NCBI lineage: Eukaryota > Viridiplantae > Streptophyta > Magnoliopsida > Fabales > Fabaceae > Glycine > Glycine max. Next base: position 203,307 of record NW_024464712.1, read on the forward strand.
CCGAGTGGGGAAGGATGAAGGCCCAAGTGAAGAAGGATGAAGGCCCAGAGGCAGAGACACTATCAAGACTATTAATTGTTGCTGAAGGCCCAAACTAATTTGAAGGCCCAAGTTAAATAAGTTTTTAATTATAATTTATTTTTATTGTAATTTTGGCCCAAACTGTTTAGAAGGCCCATGTCTATTTTTATCTTTTTGTTCAGCTACACTATAAGTATTGGTTTTTGTTTTGAATAAAAAAACTTTTGGCATTTGACAAAATTTGGTGAGAGTTTCTCTCTGGGTTCCATGTTGAACCAATTATCAGACTTATCAAGGTAATCCTTGTGGCGTCTACCCTGACTTATCTTCCTTCACCGGAAGTGGCATCTACCCAGACTTATCTTCCTTCACTGGAAGTGGCGTCTACCCTGACTTATCTTCCTTCACTGGAAGTGGCGTCATCCAAATCTTCGTAGCCTGTATCAAGTGATCCGTTCCTAGTCAGGTTCACATCATCTGGTATCAGAGCTTCGGCTCTTGATACAGGTTCTATCCTATCCTATCCTTTTTTTTTCTTTTTTTTGGTGATTTGTCCTTGTTTCGTTCTTGTTTGCGTCTTGTTGCGTTCTTGTTTGTGTCTTTGTTTCGTTCTTGTTCTTGTCACGTTTTTTGTTTTTGTTCTTGTTTCTTGTATCTTTTAGACTTTGTTTTAAAAAAAATGCTGTTTGAGTTCTGTTTCAAGTAAAAAAAAAAAAAGTTGCAGAATTTTTATTTTATTTTATTTTAAAAAAAAAAAGAGAAGAAAAGAAGAAAAAAAAGTGGGTGTTTGATCTTTGAACACGAAATTGAGGCATTTAGAGGTGTTTTTTTTGGAAAGAAAATCGTGGATCAAGTCCCCTTTTCTAGATTCTCCTCTGAATTCTGAGCGTTTTGATATATAGTGGGCCTCAAACAGACAACCGTAGCAAAAGTTATGAGCATTTGAAGTTTACTTGTCATATCTGGTATCCTATCTATTATCTTATTTGTTATCATATCTGTTATCCAAATTAAATCTAATTTGTTATCCAAATCTGATCTGTTATCCAAATCAAATCAAATCAAAATTTGTTATCCAAATCAAATCAAGTCTAGTTTGTTATCCAAATCAAATCCAATCTGTTATCCAAATCAAGTCTAATCTGTTATCCAAATCAAATCTAAATCCAAATCAAGTCTAATCCATTACCCAAAATCAAATCTGATTTGTTATCCAAATTAAATCTGCTACACAGTCTGTGATAATTAAACTGTCTTTCCTGTTATATACCTTGTGTGTCTAATTTGATTCATCCAGGAACTTAAGAGGGAGTGAGTGGTAAAAGGCAAGAGTGAAAACATCACACAAAAGCCTATATTGAGAGCATCAAACACGCGTGAACTACCATTAAAGAGAGAAACACGTGAGTAGAGTGTGGTGAGGTCCTGAATTTTTATTTTTTTAATTTACTGCAAAATTCTTTGTTCCTTAATCATGGCAAGAGCTGGTGACAATGGTGGTGTATATCATCAACTGGACGAATCTCAGCGCTTATTTCTGGACGCGTGGACTACACAAATGCAACGTTTGTTGAACCGTAACAAAGAAGAGCCCTACAGACGAATAGTCAAATCTTCCTTGTTTATACTCTTAAACCTCTATCCCCTAGAAAAGTGTGTGATGACCAAATCAGAATGAGAGAAAAGAGAGAACAAGAGAAAAAAAATAGTGAGGCTCCACAAAGGAATATGAAAAAGAAGAGTGATACACCCGAGGAAAAGAGTGATACACAAAAGAGAGAGAGTGATAATTCTAATCAGTTAACTATTTATGTTTCTCCTAGTGTTCAACCCTTATTGCAGGAATTTAAAGATGTCTTTTCCAAGGAGATTCCTCATGGACTGCCACCTTCAAGAAGCATAGAACATCAAGTTGATCTCCTTCTAGAAGCTTCATTGCCTAACAAGCCAACTTACAACAGCAAGCCCCAAGAGACTCAGCATAAGGATGCACAGGTCAAAGTTGAGTATGTGAAAAGATTGTATGACCAAGTGAAGGTGCAAATTGCAAAGAAGAATGAAAGTTATACTAAGCAAGCCAACAAGAAAAGGAAGGAAGTGGTACTTGAACCTGGTGATAATCTTGGACATTTGAGGACAAATGTTTTCCAAGAAGGAGGGAATGATGAGAATCATGAAACTGGCCAAATACAGGCTAAAGGCCCAAGTGGAGAAGGACGAAAGCCTAAGTGGAGAAGGATGAAGGCCCAAGTGGAGAAGGATGAAGGCCTAAGTGGAGAAGGATGAAGGCCCAGAGGCAGAGACACTATCAAGACAATTAATTGTTGCTAAAGGCCCAAACTAATTTGAAGGCCCAAGTTAAATATGTTTTTAATTATAATTTATTTTTATTGTAATTTTGGCCCAAACTGTTTAGAAGACCCATGTTTATTTTTATCTTTTTGTTCAGCTACACTATAAGTATTGGTTTTTGTTTTGAATAAAAAAACTTTTGGCATTTGATAAAATTTGGTGAGAGTTTCTCTCTGGGTTCCTTGTTGAACCAATTATCAGACTTATCAAGGTAATCCTTGTGGCGTCTATCCTGACTTATCTTCCTTCACTGGAAGTGGCATCTACCCAGACTTATCTTCCTTCACGGGAAGTGGCGTCTACCCTGACTTATCTTCCTTCACCGGAAGTGGCGTCATCCAAATCTTCGTAGCCTGTATCAAGCGATCCACCCCGTAAGGTTCACATCAGAAAATGCGGAAATTCATTAAGGAAAGGATGGAAAATAAGGTGGTTAATTTCGTGGGTCTTAATAAGGTGGTTCTTGGCATAAAATGAATGAATGGGATGGTAAAACGTAGGTTAAGTGGTGGCTGGACAGAAATATAGAAATGGCAATAATTGAAGCTACAGGGATCCAAATGAGGTGATTCCAAAACGAGGTGAAAGGTCTCGTTTTGAAATTCAATTTAGGCTCAAGAATCACTTAATTTGAATGCGTAAAATGGAAGTTATGGCCACGAGATAATTCTGGGCAGAGGTGGATTTTCTGGAATTGTGGTTTGAAAGAACAAGGGTGAAGATGAAAGGAAGGAAAGAATCACTCTTTCCAGCGAGGGCAACACACAAAGGTTGTGAAAGTCCTTTGATACAGCCAGGGTGTTCTTGAATCACTCAAGAATTTAGGAGAATCACTCACTAAGATAAAAGAGATAAACTCTAATTTTCTGAATAAAACTCAACTTGTGTTTATTGATAAAATGGTTCAGCTTATATAGAAGCTTTACAGCAGATTTTAGTAATGACCCACTAACCTAGAATTAAAATAACTTAATGCCATTAACCTAGGGAATTAAAAAAACTTAATGGCTGAGTGTAACTGAAATTGTGGCAACCAAAAGTCACCCCAACAGCCAACAAGTCAGCCACCATTTGGTCTCCCAAAAGGCTGATGCCTAGGTTGTCAATTGGGCCCTTATTACAACTTGAACTAAACCTAACTAAAGCCCTTTTAATTGATTAACCCAAAACATATTTTTGGTCAGCCAACTTTACAAGGATTGGGCCATTATTTAGACAAACTAAACACTCTAAAATTGAGACAAAGTGGTGTCATTTAGTCCTCCTCCATTTGGGCCATGATACAACTCACAACCTTGGACTTTTCTCCTTGAAACTTGGGCTTGTATTCAAATAGTATGGATAACACTTGTTGAAGAGCTTCCTTGGCTTTCCTTGCTCTAGCCCTTGTCATAGGTCCTCCAAGTCCTTCAAGTGGATCCTTGCCCTTGCTCTTGGTCATGTCCTCATCACGTAATATATCGAGACGCTCGAAGTTGAAAACAGAAGCTCTGAGCAAATTCAAACGACAATAACTTTTTACTCGGAAGTCCGATGGAGTCCTGTAATAGATTGAGACGATCGAAATTGATTACCGAAGCTCTGAGCAAATTCAAACGACAATAACTTTTTACTCAAATGTCCGATTGAGTCCCATAAGATATCGAGATGCTCGTAATTGAAAACAGAAGTTATGAGCAAAATCTAACGACAATAACTTTTTACTAGGATGTCCGATTGTGTACCGCAATATATCGAGATGCTCGTAATTGAAAACAGAAGCTCTAAACAAATTTAAACGACAATAAATTTTTACTCTGATGTCCGATTGAGTCCCGTAATATATCGAGACACTCGTAGTTGAAAATGAAAGCTTGTAACAAATGCAAACCGCAATAACTTTTAACTCGGATGTCCGATTGAGTCCCGTAATAGAAAGAGACGATTGAAATTGAAAACAAAAGCTCTGAGCAAATTCAAACGATAATAACTTTTTACTGGGATGTCCGATCGAGTCCCGTAATATATCGAGACACTCGAAATTGAGAATACAAGATCTGAGCAAATTCAAACGACAATAACTTTTTACTTGGATGTCCGATTGAGTTCCGTATATATTGAGACGCACCAAATTGAAAACGGAGGCTCGTAGCAAATTCAAACGACAATTATTTTTTACTCGGATGTCCGATTGAGTCCCGTAATATATCGAGACGCTCGAAATTGAAAACAGAAGCTCGTACCAAATTCAAATGACAATAACATTATACTCGAATGTCTGATGGACACCCGTAATAGTTCGAGATGCTCGAAATTGAAAACAAAAGCTCTGAGCAAATTCAAACGACAATAACTTTTTACTTGGATGTCCGATTGAGTTCCGTAATATATTGAGACACACCAAATTGAAAACGGAGGCTCGTAGCAAATTCAAACGACAATTATTTTTTACTCGGATGTCCGATTGAGTCCCGTAATATATCGAGACGCACGAAATTGAAAACAGAAGCTCGTACCAAATTCAAATGACAATAACTTTATACTCGAATGTCTGATGGACACCCGTAATAGTTCGAGATGCTCGAAATTGAAAACAAAAGCTCTGAGCAAATTCAAACGACAATAACTTTTTACTCGGATGTCCGATGGAGTCTCGTAATAGATTGAGACGATCGAAATTGATTACCGAAGCTCTGAAAAAATTCAAACGACAATAACTTTTTTCTCGGATGTCCGATTAAGACCCGTAATATATCGAGACGTTCGTAATTGAAACAGAAGCTCTGAACAAATTCTAACGACAATAACTTTTTACTCCGATGTTCGATTGAGTCCAGTAATATATCGAGATTATCGTAGTTAAATGCGGAAGCTCGTAGCAAATGCAAACCGAAATTACTTTTAACTCGGATGTCCAATTGAGTCTCGTAATAGATCGAAACGATTGAAATTGAAATCAGATGCTTGTAGCAAATGCAAACGGCAATAACATTTTACTCGGATGTTCGATTGAGTCACGTAATACATCGAAACGCTCAAAATTGAAAACAGAAGCTCTGTGCAAATTCAAACGACAATAAGTTTTTACTCGGATGTCCGATTGAGTCCCGTAATATACCGAGACGCTTGAAATTGAAAACGGAAGCTTGTACCAAATACAAACGACAATAATATTTTACTCGGATGTCCGATTGAGTCCCGTAATATATCGAGATGCTCGAAATTGAGAATAGAAGCTCTGAGAAAATTCAAACGACAATAACTTTTTACTCGGATGTCCGATTGAGTCCCGTAATATATCGATACGCTTGAAATTGAAAACGGAAGCTGGTACCAAATTCAAACGACAATAATTTTTTACTCAGATGTCCGATGGAGTCCCGTAATATATTGAGATGCTCGAAATTGAGAATAGAAGCTCTGAGCAAATTCAAACGACAATAACTTTTTACTCGGATGTCCGATTGAGTCCCGTAATATACTGAGACGCTCCAAATTGAAAATGGAAGCTCGTAGCAAATTTAAACGACAATAATTTTTAACTTGGATGTCCGATTGAGTCCCGTAATATATTGAGACGCTCGAAATTGAAAACGGAAGCTTGTACCAAATTCAAACGACAATAACCTTTTACTCGAATGTCCGATGGAGTCCTGTAATATATCGAGACGCTCGAAGTTGAAAACAGAAGCTCTGAGCAAATTGAAACGACAATTACTTTTTACTCGGATGTCCGATGGAGTCCTGTAATAGATTGAGACGATCGAAATTGATTACCGAAGCTCTAAGCAAATTCAAACGACAATAACTTTTTACTCTGATGTCCGATGGAGTCCTGTAATAGATTGAGACAATCGAAATTGATTACCGAAGCTCTAAGCAAATTCAAACGACAATAACTTTTTACTCAGATGTCCGTTTGAGTCCCGTAATATATTGAGACGCTCCAAATTGAAAACAGAAGCTCTGAGCAAATTCAAACGACAATAACTTTTTACACGGATGTCCGATTGAGTTCCGTAATATATTGAGACGCTCCAAACTGAAAATGGAAGCTCGTAGCAAATTCAAACGACAATAATTTTTTACTCGAATTTCCAATTGAGTCCTGTAATATATCGAGACGCTCAAAATTGAAAACAGAAGCTCATACCAAATTCAAACGATAATAACATTTTACTCGAATGTCCGATGGAGACCCGTAATATATCAAGATGCTCTAAATTGAAAACAGAAGCTCTTAGAAAATACAAATGACAATAACTTTTTACTTGGATGTCCGATGGAGTCCCGTAATATATTGAGATGCTTGTAATTGAAAACAGAAGCTCTGAACAAATTCAAACGACAGTAATTTTTTACTCGGATGTCCGATTGAGTCCCATAATATAACGAGACGCTCGAAATTGAAAACAGAAGCTCTCAGCAAATTCAAACGACAATAACTTTTTACTCGGATGTCCGATTGATTCCCGTAATATATTGAGATGCTCCAAATTGAAAACGGAAGCTCGTAGCAAATTCAAACAACAATAATTTTTTACTCGGATGTCCGATTGAGTCCCGTAATATATTGAGACGCTCGAAATTGAAAATGGAAGCTCGTACCAAATTCAAACAACAATAACTTTTTACTCGAATGTCTGATGGAGTCCCGTAATATATCGAGACGCTCGAAGTTGAAAACAGAAGCTCTGAGCAAATTTAAACGACAATAACTTTTTACTCGGATGTCCGATGGAGTCCTGTAATAGATTGAGACGATCGAAATTGATTACCGAAGCTCTGAGCAAATTCAAACGACAATAACTTTTTACTCGGATGTCTGATTGAGTCCCGTAAGATATCGAGATGCTCGTAATTGAAAACAGAAGCTCTGAACAAATTCAAATGACAGTAATTTTTTACTCGGATGTCCGATTGAGTCCCGTAATATATCGAGACGCTCAAAATTGAGAATACAAGCTCTAAGCAAATTCAAAAGACAATAACTTTTTACTCAGATGTCCGATTGATTCCCGTAATATATTGAGACTCTCCAAATTGAAAACGGAAGCTCGTAGCAAATTCAAACAACAATAATTTTTTACTCAGATGTCCGATTGAGTCCCGTAATATATTGAGACGCTCGAAATTGAAAACAGAAGCTCGAACCAAATTCAAACAACAATAACTTTTTACTCGAATGTCTGATGGAGTCCCGTCATATATCGAGACGCTCGAAGTTGAAAACAGAAGCTCTGAGCAAATTGACACGACAATAACTTTTTACTCGGATGTCCGATGGAGTCCTGTAATAGATTGAGACGATCGAAATTGATTACCGCAGCTCTGAGCAAATTCAAACGACAATAACTTTTTACTCGGATGTCCGATTGAGTCCCGTAAGACATCGAGATGCTCGTAATTGAAAACAGAAGCTCTAAACAAATTCAAACAGCATTAATTTTTTACTCGGATGTCCGATTGAGTCCCGTAATATATCGAGACACTCGAAATTGAAAATGAAAGCTCGTACCAAATTCAAATGACAAGAAATTTTTACTCGAATGTCCGATTGAGTCACATAATATATCGAGACGCTCAAAATTGAAAACAGAAGCTCTGAGAAAATTCAAACGACAATAACTTTTTACTCAGATGTCCGATGGAGTCCTGTAATAGATTAAGACGATCGAAATTGGTTACCGAAGCTCTGAGCAAATTCCAACGGCAATAAAATTTTACTTGGTTGTCCGATTAAGTCCCATAATATATCGAGACGCTCAAAATTGAAAACAAAACCTATGAGCAAAATCTAACAACAACAGTTTTTTACTCGGATGTCCGATTGAGTCCCGTAATATATCGAGACGCTCAAAATTGAGAATACAAGCTCTAAGCAAATTCAAAAGACAATAACTTTTTACTCAGATGTCCGATTGATTCCCGTAATATATTGAGACGCTCCAAATTGAAAACGGAAGCTCGTAGCAAATTCAAACAACAATAACTTTTTACTCGAATGTCTGATGGAGTCCCGTCATATATCGAGACGCTCGAAGTTGAAAACAGAAGCTCTGAGCAAATTCACACGACAATAACTTTTTACTCGGATGTCCGATGGAGTCCTGTAATAGATTGAGACGATCGAAATTGATTACCGCAGCTCTGAGCAAATTCAAACGACAATAACTTTTTACTCGGATGTCCGATTGAGTCCCGTAAGACATCGAGATGCTCGTAATTGAAAACAGAAGCTCTAAACAAATTCAAACAGCATTAATTTTTTACTCGGATGTCCGATTGAGTCCCGTAATATATCGAGACACTCAAAATTGAAAATGAAAGCTCGTACCAAATTCAAATGACAAGAAATTTTTACTCGAATGTCCGATTGAGTCACATAATATATCGAGACGCTCAAAATTGAAAACAGAAGCTCTGAGAAAATTCAAACGACAATAACTTTTTACTCAGATGTCCGATGGAGTCCTGTAATAGATTAAGACGATCGAAATTGGTTACCGAAGCTCTGAGCAAATTCCAACGGCAATAAAATTTTACTTGGTTGTCCGATTAAGTCCCATAATATATCGAGACGCTCAAAATTGAAAACAAAACCTATGAGCAAAATCTAACAACAACAGTTTTTTACTCGGATGTCCGATTGAGTCCCGTAATATATCGAGACGCTCCAAATTGAAAACGGAAGCTCAGAATAAATTCTAACGACAATAACTTTTTACTCTGATGTCCGGTTGAGTCTCGTAATATATCGAGACACTCGTAGGTTAAAGCGGAAGCTCGTGGCAAATGCAAACCGCAATAACTTTTAACTCGGATGTACGATTGAGTACCGTAATAGATCGAGACGATTGAAATTGAAATCAGAAGCTTGTAGCAAATGCAAATGGCAATAACGTTTTACTCTGATGTTCGATTGAGTCACGTAATACATCGAAACGCTCGAAATTGAAAACAGAAGCTCTGTGCAAATTCAAACGACAATACATTTTTACTCGGATGTCCGATTGAGTCTCGTAATATATCGAGACACTCGAAATTGAGAATAAAAGCTCTGAACAAATTCAAACGACAATAACTTTTTACTCGGATGTCCGATTGAGTCCAGTAATATATCTAGACACTCGAAATTGAGAACAGAAGAGCTGAGCAAATTCAAACGACAATAACTTTTTACTCGGATGTCCGATGGAGTCCCGAGCGTCTCGATATATTATGCGCCTTAATTGGACATCCGAGTTAAAAGTTATGACAATTTTAATTGCTCAAGAGCTTCCATTGTTCAATTTCGAGCGTCTCGATATATTATGCGCCCGAATCGGACCTCCGTGTGAAAGTTATGACTATTTAAATTTCTTGTGAGCATCTGTAGTTCAATTTCGAGCGTCTCGATATATTATGGGCCTGAATCTGACATCCGAGTTAAAAGTTATGACCATTTGAATTTCTCGAGAGCTTCCGTTGTTCAATTTCGAGCTTCTCTATATGTGATGTGCCTAAATCGGTCATCCGAGTTAAAAGTTATGACCATTTGAATTTCTCAAGAGCTTCCGTTGCTCAATTTCGAGCGTCTCGATATATTATGCGCCTGAATCGGACCTCTGAGTGAAAAGTTATGACCATTCGAATTGCTCAAGAGCTTCCCTTGTTCAATTTCAAGCGTCTCGATAGTTATCTGCCTGAATCAGACCTCCGAGTTAAAAGTTATGACCATTTGAATTTCTCGAGAGCTACCGTTGTTCAATTTCGAGCGTCTCGATATATTATGCACCTGAATCGGACCTCCGTTTGAAAAGTTATGACCATTTGAATTTCTCGAGAGGTACCGTTGTTCAATTTCGAGCGACTCGATATATTATGCACCTGAATCAGACCTCCATGTGAAATGTTATGACCATTTGAATTTCTCGAGAGCTTCCGTTGTTCAATTTCGAGCGTCTCGATATATTATGCTCCTGAATCGGACCTCCGAGTTAACAGTTATGACCATTTGAATTGCTCAAGAGCTTTCAATGTTCAATTTCGAGCGTCTCGATATATTATACGCCAGAATCGGAACTCCGTGTGAAAAGTTATGACCATTTGAATTTCTCGTGAGCTTCCGTTGTTCAATTTCTACTATCTCGATATATTATGCGCCTGAGTCGGACCTCCGAGTGAACAGTAATGACCATTTGACTTTCTCGAGAGCTACCGTTGTTCAATTTTGAGCTTCTCGATATATTATGCACCTGAATCGGACCTTCATGTGAAAAGTTATGACCATTTGAATTTCTCGAGAGCTTCTGTTGTTCAATTTCGAGCGTCTCGATATATTATGCGCCTAAATTGGACATTCGAGTTAAAAGTTATGACAATTTGAATTGCTCAAGAGCTTCCATTGTTCAATTTCGAGCATCTTGATATATTATGCGCCCGAATTGGACCTCCGTGTGAAAAGTTATGACTATTTAAATTTCTCGTGAGCATCTGTAGTTTAATTTCGAGCATCTCGATATATTATGCGCCCGAATCGGACGTCCTAGTGAAAAGTTATGACTATTTAAATTTCTCGAGAGCTTCCATTGTTCAATTTCGAGCGTCTCTATATATTATGCGCCTGAATCTGACATCCGAGTAAAAAGTTATGACCATTTGAATTTCTCGAGAGCTTCCGTTGTTCAATTTCGAGCGTCTCTATATATTATGCGCCTGAATCTGACATCCGAGTTAAAAGTTATGACTATTTGAATTTCTCGAGAGCTTCCGTTGTGATGTGAACCTGAGTAGGAGCGGATCGCTTGATACAGGCTACGAAGGTTTGGATGACGCCACTTCCAGTGAAGGAAGATAAGTCTGGGTAGACGCCACTTCCGGTGAAGGAAGATAAGTCTGGGTAGACGCCACAAGGATTACCTTGATAAGTCTGATAATTGGTTCAACAAGGAACCCAGAGAGAAACTCTCACCAAATTTTATCAAAATGCCAAAAGTTTTTTTTTTTATTCAAAACAAAAACCAATACTTATAGTGTATCTGAACTAAAAGATAAAAATAGACATGGGCCTTCTAAATAGTTTGGGCCAAAATTACAATAAATAAAAATTATAACTAAAAAATATATTTAACTTGGGCCTTCAGCAACAATTAATTGTCTTGATAGTGTCTCTGCCTCTGGGCCTTCATCCATCTCCACTTGAGCCTTCATCCTTCTCCACTTGGGGGCTTTGTCCTTCTCCACTTAGGCCTCCGTCCTTCTCCACTTGGGCCTTTAGCCTGTATTTGGCCAGTTTCATGATTCTCATCATTCCCTCCTTCTTGGAAAACATTTGTCCTCAAATGTTCAGGATCATCACCGGGTTCAAGTACCACTTCCTTCCTTTTCTTGTTGGCTTGCTTGGCATTGCTTTCATTCTTCTTTGCAATTTGCACCTTCACTTGGTCATACAATCTTTTCTCATACTCAACTTTGACCTGTGCATCCTTATGTTGAGTCTCTTGGGGCTTGCTGTTGTAAGTTGGCTTGTTAGGCAATGAAGCTTCTAGAAGGAGATCAACTTGATGTTCTATGCTTCTTGAAGGTGGCAGTCCATGAGGAATCTCCTTGGGAAAGACATCTTTAAATTCCTGCAATAAGGGTTGAACACTAGGAGAAACATAAATAGTTAACTGATTAGAATTATCACTCTCTCTCTCTTGTGTATCACTCTTTTCCTCGGGTGTATCACTCTTCTTTTTCATATTCCTTTGTGGTGCCTCACTATTTTCTTTCTCTTGTTCTCTCTTTTCTCCCATTCTGATTTGGTCATCACACACTTCTCTAGGGGATAGAGGTTTAAGAGTAAACAAGGAAGATTTGGTCAACAAACGTTGCATTTGTGTAGTCCACGCGTCCAGAAATAAGCGTTGAGATTCATCCAGTTGATGATATACACCACCATTGTCACCAGCTCTTGCCATGATTAAGGAACAAAGAATTTTGCAGTAAATTAAAAAAAATTCAGGACCTCACCACACTCTACTCACGTGTTTCTCTCTTTAATGGTAGTTCACTCGTGTTTGATGCTCTCAATATAGGCTTTTGTGTGATGTTTTCACTCTTGCCTTTTACCACTCACTCCCTCTTAAGTTCCTGGATAGACCGAATTAGACACACAAGGTAATATAAAATAAAAGGAAAGACAATAGAATTATCAGAGTAACAGATTTGATTTGGGATAACAACTTGGACTTGATTTGGATAGCAGATTGGATTTGATTTGGATAACAGATTAGATTTGGATAACAAATCTGATTTGGATAAATTTTTTTGATTTGATTTGAGTTGGATAATAGATCAGATTTGGGATAACAAATTAGATTTAATTTGGATAACAGATATGATAACAAATAAGATAACAGATAGGATAACAGATAAGATAACAGATATGACAACTAAAATTCAAATGCTCATAACTTTTGCTACGGTTGTCTGTTTGAGGCCCACTATATATCAAAACGCTCAGAATTCAGAGGAGAATCTAGATAAGGGGATTTGTTCCACGATTTTCTTTCAAAAAAAAACACCTCTAAATGCCTCAATTTCGTGTTCAAAGATCAAACACCCACTTTTTTTTTTTCAAATTTTTTTTTGCAATTTTTTTTGACACAGTGTGAAAGACACAAGAAACAAGAACAAGGACGTGACAAGAACAAGAACGAAAATAACAGAACACAATACGCAAACAAAAACGAAACAAGATGTAAACAAGAACGCAAATAACAGAACAAGGACAAAAACACGAACCTAGACAAATTACAAAGAAAAAAAAAATAGGATAGGATAGGATAGAACCTGTATCAAGAGCCGAAGCTCTGATACCAGATGATGTGAACCTGAGTAGGAGCGGATCGCTTGATACAGGCTACGGAGGTTTGGATGACGCCACTTCCGGTGAAGGAAGATAAGTCAGGGTAGACGCCACTTCCGGTTAAGGAAGATAAGTCAGGGTAGACGCCACTTCCGGTGAAGGAAGATAAGTCAGGGTAGACGCCACTTCCAATGAAGGAAGATAAGTCTGGGTAGACGCCAACCTTACGGGGCGGATCGCTTGATACAGGCTACGAAGGTTTGGATGACGCCACTTCCAGTGAAGGAAGATAAGTCATGGTAGACGCCACTTCCAGTGAAGGAAGATAAGTCTGGGTAGACGCCACAAGGATTACCTTGATAAGTCTGATAATTGGTTCAACAAGGAACCCAGAGAGAAACTCTCACCAAATTTTATCAAAATGCCAAAAGTTTTTTTTTTTATTCAAAACAAAAACCAATACTTATAGTGTATCTGAACTAAAAGATAAAAATAGACATGGGCCTTCTAAATAGTTTGGGCCAAAATTACAATAAATAAAAATTATAACTAAAAAATATATTTAACTTGGGCCTTCAGCAACAATTAATTGTCTTGATAGTGTCTCTGCCTCTGGGCCTTCATCCATCTCCACTTGAGCCTTCATCCTTCTCCACTTGGGGGCTTTGTCCTTCTCCACTTAGGCCTCCGTCCTTCTCCACTTGGGCCTTTAGCCTGTATTTGGCCAGTTTCATGATTCTCATCACGTTGTTCAATTTCGAGCGTCTCGATATATTATGCGCCTTAATCGGACATCCGAGTTAAAATTTACGACAATTTGAATTTCTCGAGAGCTTCCGTTGTTCAATTTCGAGCGACTCGATATATTATCCGCCTATATCTGACATCCGCGATAAAAGTTATGACCATTTGAATTTCTCGAGAGCTTCCGTTGTTCAATTTCGAGCGTCTCGATATATTATGCGCCTGAATCGGACATCCGAGTAAAAATTTACGAAAATTTGAATTTCTGGTGAGCTTTCGTTATTCATTTTCGAGCGTCCCAATATGTGATGCGCCTGAATCGGACATCCGAATGAAAAGTTATGACCATTTGAATTTCTCGAGAGCTGCCGTTGTTCAATTTCGAGCGTCTCGATATATTATGCGCCTGAATCTGACCTCCGTTTGAAAAGTTATGAGCATTTGAATTTCTCGAGAGCAACCGTTGTTCAATTTTGAGCGACTCGATATATTATGCACCTGAATCGGACCTCAATGTGAAAAGTTATTACCATTTGCATTTCTCGAGAGCTTCCGCTGTTCAATTTTGAGCAACTTGACAAATTATGCACCTGAATCGGACCTCCGAGTGAAAAGTTATGACCAATTGAATTTCTCGATAGCTTCCATTGTTGAAATCCGAGCGTCTCAATATATTGTGCGTCTGAATCGGACCTCCGAGTTAAAAGTTATGACCATTTGAATTTCTCGAGAGCTTCCGTTGTTCAATTTCGAGCGTCTCGATATATTATGCGCCTGAATCGGACCTCCGAGTGAAAAATTATGACCATTTGAATTTCTTGAGAGCTTCCGTTGTTCAATTTCGAGCTTCTCTATATGTGATGCGCCTAAATCGGTCATCCTAGTTAAAAGTTATGACCAATGGAATTTCTTAAGAGCTTCAGTTGTTCAATTTCGACTGTCTCGATATATTATGTGCCTGAATCGGACCTTCGAGTTAAAAGTTATGACCAATTGAATTTCGCGAGAGCTTCCGTTGTTCAATTTCGAGCATCTCTACATATTATGCGCCCGAATCGGACATCCGTGTGAAAAGTTATGACCATTTGAATTTCTCGAGAGATTCCGTTGTTAAATTTCGAGCGTCTCGACATATTATGCGCCCGAATCGGACATCCGTGTGAAAAGTTATGACCATTTGAATTTCTCGAGTCCTTCCGTTGTTCAATTTTGAACGTCTCGATATATTATGCGTCTGAATCGGACCTCCAAGTTAAAAGTTATGACCATTTGAATTTCTCGAGAGCTTCCGTTGTTCAATTTCGAGCGTCTCGATATATTATGCGCCTGAATCGGACCTCCGAGTGAAAAATTATGACCATTTGAATTTCTCGAGAGCTTCCGTTGTACAATTTCGATCGTCTCGATATATTATGCGCCTCAATTGGACATCCGAGTTAAAAGTTATGACAATTTGAATTGCTCAAGAGATTCCATTGTTCAATTTCGAGCGTCTCGATATATTATGCGCCCGAATCGGACCTCCGTGTGAAAAGTTATGACTATTTAAATTTCTTGTGAGCTTCTGTAGTTCAATTTCGAGCGTCTCGGAAGAAAACTTGATTCACCGATACTGATCGAAAAAAATGCTAGCCGACGTTGACGAGGAAAGATCAACGATCATGGTTTAAAAAAGAAGCATCACCGGATGACGCCGATCGAACATTTCCTATTAGACATCATCCAAATATTATTCAGGGATTGAATAGAAAATCCAATAACCGACATCGGTCGTTGTATAGTCGCAACTGATATTTTCCTGCCGACATTGCACAATTTTTTTTACAAACGCCGGCCGATAATATTTTTTTACGGTAGAGGATGCTTTTTTGTTCGGTGTTGCCGTAAAAATTTTCAATGTACGTCGGCTAGGTTTTTTCGTTTGAGCTCAACCGAAGTTGTGGTTCGACCGACACCGGCATGTTTTCATTTGCTCACCAACTAAAACATTAGCCCAGCTCGAAAGAAAACTTGATTCACCGATACTGATCGAAAAAATGCTAGCTGATGTCGACGAGGAAAGATCAACGATCTAGGTTTAAAAAAGAAGCATCACCGGATGACGCCGATCGAACATTTCCTATTAGACATCATCCAAATATTATTCAGGGATTGAATAGAAAATACAATAGCCGACATCGGTCGATGTAAAGCCCCGACTGATATTTTTCAGCCGACATTGCGCAATTTTTTTTACAAACGTTGTTCGATAATATTTTTTTACGGTAGAGGATGCATTTTTGATCGGTGTTGCCGTAAAAATTTACAATGTACGTCGGCAAGGTTTTATCGTTCGAGCTCAACCGAAGTTGTGGTTCGGCCGACACCGGCATGTTTTCATTTGCTCGGCAAGGAAAACGTTAGCCCACCTCGGAAGAAAACTTGATTCATCGATACTGATCGAAAAAAATGCTAGCCGACATCGACCATGAAAGTTTACCGATCGAGGTCTAAAATAAAATCACCGGATGACGCTGATTGAACATTTTCTATTAGACATCAGCCAAATATTATTAGGGAATTGAATAGATAATACAATAGCCGACATCGGTTGGTGTAAAGCCCCGACTGATATTTTTCAGCCAATATTGTGCAATTTTTTTTACAAATGTTGGCCGATAATATTTTTTTACCGTACAGGATGCTTTTTTGATCGGTGTTGCCGTAAAAATTTACAATGTACGTCGGCTAGGTTTTTTGGTTCGAGCTCAACCGAAGTTGTATTTCTACCTACACCAGCATGTTTTCATTTGCTAGGCATGGAAAACATTAACCAACCTCGGCAAAAAAACATGATTCCCCGATACTGATAAAAAAATGTCAGCAAACGTCGCCCAGGAAAGTTAACCGATCGAGGTCTAATAAAAATCACCGGGTGACGCCGATCGAACATTTTCTAATAGACATCAACCAAATATAATTCGGGGATTGAATAGAAAATAAAATTGTCGACATCGATCATTGTAAAGCCACGACTGATATTTTTACGTCGACATTGTGCAATGATTTTTACAAACGCTGGCCGATAATATTTTTTACAGTAGAGGATGCTTTTTTGTTCGGTGTTGCCGTAAAAATTTACAATGTAGGTCGGGTAGGTTTTTTCGTTCGAGCTTAACCGAAGTTGTGTTTCGACCGACACCAGCATGTTTTCGTTTGCTAGGCATGCAAAACATTAACCAACCTCGGCCCAAAATTATGATTCCCCGATACTGATCGAAAAAAATGTTAGCCGACGTCTGCCCGGAAAGTTTACCGATCAAGGTTTGAAAAAGAAGTATCACCCGATGAAGCCGATAGAACATTTCCTAATAGACATCATCCAAATATTATTCGGGGATTGAATAGAAAATAAAATTGTCGACATCGATCATTGTAAAGCCGTGACTGATATTTTTCAGTCGAAATTGTGCAATTTTTTTTACAAACGCTAGCCGATAATATTTTTTTATGGTAGAGGATGTTTTTTTGTTCGGTGTTGCCGTAAAAATTTACAATGTAGGTCGGCTAGGTTTTTTCGTTCCAGCTTAACCGAAGATGTGTTTCGACCGACACCAGCATGTTTTCGTTTGCTAGGCATGCAAAACATTAACCAACCTCTGCACAAAATCATGATTCCCCGATACTGATCGAAAAAAATGCTAGCCGACGTCTGCCCGGAAAGTTTACCGATCAAGGTTTGAAAAAGAAGTATCACCCGATGATGCCGATCCAACATTTCCTAATAGACATCATCCAAATATTATTCAGGGATTGAATTGAAAATAAAATTTGCGACATCGATCATTGTAAAGCCTTGACTGATATTTTTCAGCCGAAATTGTGCAATTTTTTTTACAAACACTGGCTGATAACATTTTTTTACGGTAGAGGATGCTTTTTTGTTCAGTGTTGCTGTAAAAATTTACAATGTAGGTAGACTAGGTTTTTGCGTTCGAGCTCAATCAAAGTTGTGTTTCGACCGACACCAGCATGTTTTCGTTTGCTAGGCATGCAAAACATTAACCAAACTCGGCAAAAAAACATGATTCCCTGATACTGATCGAAAAAAAAATGCAAGCCGACGTCTGCACGGAAAGTTTACCGATCCAGGTTTGAAAAAGAAGTATCACCCGATGACGCCGATCGAACATTTCCTTATAGACATCACCCAAATATTATTCAGGGATTGAATGGAAAATACAATAGCCGACATCGATCGTTGTATAGCCACAACTGATATTTTTCAGCTGACATTGTTCAATTTTTTTTACAAACGTTGGCCGATAATATTTTTTTACCGTACAGGATGCTTTTTTGATCGGTGTTGCCCTAAAAATTTTCAATGTACGTCGGCTAGGTTTTTTGGTTCGAGCTCAACCGAAGTTGTGTTTCGACCTACACCAGCATGTTTTCATTTGCTAGGCATGGAAAACATTAACCAATCTCGGCAAAAAAACATGATTCCCCGATACTGATAAAAAAATGTTAGTAGATGTCGGCCAGAAAAGTTAACCGATCGAGGTCTAATAAAAATCACTGGGTGACGCCGATCGAATATTTTCTAATAGACATCATCGAAATATTATTCGGGGATTGAATAGAAAATAAAATTGTCGACATCGATCATTGTAAAGCCGTGACTGATATTTTTCAGTCGAAATTTTGCAATTGTTTTTACAAACGCTAGCCGATAATATTTTTTTACGGTAGAGGATGCTTTTTTGTTCGGTGTTGCCGTAAAAATTTACAATGTAGGTCGGCTAGGTTTTTTCGTTCGAGCTCAACCGAAGTTGTGTTTCGACCGACACCAGCATGTTTTCGTTTGCTAGGCATGGAAAACATTAACCAACCTCGGCACAAAATCATGATTCCCGATACTGATCCAAAAAAATGCTAGCCGACGTCTTCCCGGAAAGTTTACCGATCTAGGTTTGAAAAAGAAGTATCACACGATGACGCCGATCCAACATTTCCTAATAGACATCATGCAAATATTATTCGGGGATTGAATAGAAAATAATATTGTTGACATCGATCATTGTAAAGCCGTGAATGATATTTTTCAGTCGAAATTGTGCAATTTTTTTTACAAACGCTAGCCGATAATAGTTTTTTATGGTAGAGGATGTTTTTTTGTTCGATGTTGCCGTAAAAATTTACAATGTAGGTCGGGTAGGTTTTTTCATTCGAGCTCAACCGAAATTGTGTTTCGACCGACACCAGCATGTTTTCGTTTGCTAGGCATGCAAAACATTAACCAAACTCGGCAAAAAAACATGATTCCCCAATACTGATCGAAAAAAAATGCAAGCCAACGTTTGCACGGAAAGTTTACCGATCCAGGTTTGAAAAAGAAGTATCACCCGATGACGCCGATCGAACATTTCCTTATAGACATCACCCTAATATTATTCAGGGATTGAATAGAAAATACAATAGCCGACATCGATCATTGTATAGCCACGACTGATATTTTTCAGCTGACATTGTTCAATTTTTTTTACAAACGTTGGCCGATAATATTTTTTTACGGTCGAGGATGCTTTTTTGTTCGGTGTTGCCCTAAAAATTTACAATGTTGGTCGGCAAGGTTTTTCGTTCGAGCTCAACCGAAGTTGTGTTTC
The DNA here is from genome assembly GCF_000004515.6 of Glycine max. Taxonomy (NCBI): domain Eukaryota; kingdom Viridiplantae; phylum Streptophyta; class Magnoliopsida; order Fabales; family Fabaceae; genus Glycine; species Glycine max. The sequence goes on from NW_024464712.1 coordinate 222,882, forward strand.
GACCGACACCAGCATGTTTTCGTTTGCTAGCATGGAAGTGATGAGGACATGACCAAGAGCAAGGGCAAGGATCCACTTGAAGGACTTGGAGGACCTATGACAAGGGCTAGAGCAAGGAAATCCAAGGAAGCTCTTCAACAAGTGCTGTCCATACTGTTTGAATACAAGCCCAAGTTTCAAGGAGAAAAGTCCAAGGTTGTGAGTTGTATCATGGCCCAAATGGAGGAGGACTAAATGACACCACTTTGTTTCAATTTTAGAGTGTTTAGTTTGTCTAAATAATGGCCCAATCCTTGTAAAGTTGGCTGACCAAAAATATGTTTTGGGTTAATCAACTAAAAGGGCTTTAGTTAGGTTTAGTTCAAGTTGTAATAAGGGCCCAATTGGCAACCTAGGCATCAGCCTTTTGGGAGACCAAATGGTGGCTGACTTGTTGGCTGTTGGGGGTGACTTTTGGTTGCCACAATTTCAGTTACACTCAGCCATTAAGTTTTTTTAATTCCCTAGGTTAATGGCATTAAGTTATTTTAATTCTAGGTTAGTGGGTCATTACTAAAATCTGCTGTAAAGCTTCTATATAAGCTGAACCATTTTATCAATAAACACAAGTTGAGTTTTATTCAGAAAATTAGAGTTTATCTCTTTTATCTTAGTGAGAGTGATTCTCCTAAATTCTTGAGTGATTCAAGAACACCCTGGCTGTATCAAAGGACTTTCACAACCTTTGTATGTTGCCCTCGCTGGAAAGAGTGATTCTTTCCTTCCTTTCATCTTCACCCTTGTTCTTTCAAACCACAATTCCAGAAAATCCACCTATGCCCAGAATTATCTCGTGGCCATAACTCCCGTTTTACGCACTCAAATTAAGTGATTCTTGAGCCTAAATTGAATTTCAAAACGAGAACTTTCACCTCGTTTTGGAATCACCTCATTTGGAGCCCTGTAGCTTCAGTTATTTCCATTTCTATATTTCTGTCCAGCCACCACTTAACCTACATTTTACCATCCCATTCATCCATTTTATGCCAAGAACCACCTGATTAAGACCCACGAAATTAACCACCTTATTTTCCATCCTTACCTTAATCAATTTCCGCATTTTCCATCAAGGTTTAATCCTAGACGATCCTAAGTCAGCCCTTGTTCCATGAGGGTTCATATCAGGAAGACATTAACCAAACACGGCAAAAAAACATGATTCCCCGATACTGATCGAAAAAAAATGCAAGCCGACGTCTGCCAGGAAAGTTTACCGACCCAGGTTTGAAAAATAAGTATCACCCGATGATGTCAATCGAACATTTCCTAATAAACATCACCCAAATATTATTCAGGGATTGAATAGAAAATGCAATAGCCGACATCGATCGTTGTATAGCCACGACTGATATTTTTCAGCCGACATTGTTCAATTTTTTTTACAAACGTTGGCCGATAATATTTTTTTACGGTAGAGGATACTTCTTTGTTCGGTGTTGCCGTAAAAATTTACAATGTTGGTCGGCTAGGTTTTTTCGTTCAAGCTCAACCGAAGTTGTGTTTCGACCTACACCAACATGTTTTCATTTGCTAGGCATGGAAAACATTAACCAACCTCGGCAAAAAAACATGATTCCCCGATACTGATAAAAAAATGTTAGCAGACGTCGGCCAGAAAAGTTAATCGATCGAGGTCTAACAAAAATCACCAGGTGACGCCGATCGAACATTTTCTAATAGACATCATCCAAATATTATTCGGGGATTGAATAGAAAATAAAATTGTCGATATCGATCATTGTAAAGCCGTGACTGATATTTTTCAGTCGAAATTGTGCAATGTTATTTACAAACGCTGGCCGATAATATTTTCTTACAGTAGAGGATGCTTTTTTGTTCAGTGTTGCCGTAAAAATTTACAATGTAGGTCGGCTAGGTTTTTTCGTTCTAGCTTAACCGAAGTTGTGTTTCGACCGACACCAGCATGTTTTCGTTTGCTAGACATGCAAAACATTAACCAACCTCGGCACAAAATCATGATTCCCCGATACTGATCGAAAAAAATGCTAGCCGACGTCTGCCCCGAAAGTTTACCGATCAAGGTTTGAAAAAGAAGTATCACCCGATGACGCCGATCGAACATTTCCTAATAGACATCATCCAAATATTACTCAGGGATTGAATTGAAAATAAAATTTGCGACATCGATCATTGTAAAGCCTTGACTGATATATTTCAGTCGAAATTGTGCAATTTTTTTTACAAACGCTAGCCGATAATAGTTTTTTATGGTAGATGATGCTTTTTTGTTCGGTGTTGTTGTAAAAATTTACATCTAGGTCGACTAGGTTTTTTCGTTCGAGCTCTACCAAAGTTGTGTTTCGACCGACACCAGCATGTTTTCGTTTGCTAGGCATGGAAGACATAGAGGATGTTTTTTTATTCGGTGTTGCCGTAAAAATTTACAATGTTGGTCGGCTAGGTTTTTTCGTTCGAGCTCAACCGAAGTTGTGTTTCGACCTACACCAGCATGTTTTCATTTGCTAGGCATGGAAAACATTAACCAACCTCGGCAAAAAAACATGATTCCCCGATATTGATAAAAAAATGTTAGCAGACGTCGGCCAGGAAAGTTAACCGATCCAGGTCTAACAAAAATCACCGGGTGACGCCGATCAAACATTTTCTAATAGACATCATCCAAATATTATTCGGGGATTGAATAGAAAATAAAATTGTCGACATCGATCATTGTAAAGCCGTGACTGATATTTTTCAATCGAAATTGTGCAATGTTTTTTACAAACGCTGGCCGATAATATTTTTTTACAGTAGAGGATGCTTTTTTGTTCGGTGTTGCCGTAAAAATTTACAATGTAGGTCGGCTAGGTTTTTTCGTTCGAGCTCAACCGAAGTTGTGTTTCGACCTAGACCAGCATGTTTTCGTTTGCAAGGCATGGAAACCATCAACCAACCTCGGCAAAAAAACATGATTCCCCGATACTGATAAAAAAAAAATGCAAGCCAACGTCTACACGGAAAGTTTACCGATCCAGGTTTGAAAAAGAAGTATCACCCGATGACGCCGATCGAACATTTCCTTATAGACATCACCCTAATATTATTTAGGGATTGAATAGAAAATACAATAGCCGACATCGATCGTTGTATAGCCACGACTGATATTTTTCAGCTGACATTGTTCAATTTTTTTTACAAACGTTGGCCGATAATATTTTCTTACGTCGAGGATGCTTTTTTGTTCGGTGTTGCCATAAAAATTTACAATGTTGGTCGGCTAGGTTTTTTCGTTCAAGCTCAACCGAAGTTGTGTTTCGACCTAGTCCAGCATGTTTTCGTTTGCTAGGCATGCAAAACATTAGCCAACCTCGGCACAAAATCATGATTCCCCGATAATGATCGAAAAAATGCTAGCCGACGTCTGCATGGAAAGTTTACCGATCAAGGTTTGAAAAAGAAGTATCACCCGATGACGCCGATCCAACATTTCCTAATAAACATCATCCAAATATTATTCGGGGATTGAATAGAAAATAAAATTGTCGACATCGATCATTGTAAAGCCGTGACTGAAATTTTTCAGTCGAAATTGTGCAATTTTTTTACAAACGCTAGCCGATAATAGTTTTTTATGGTAGAGGATGTGTTTTTGTTCGGTGTTGCCGTAAAAATTTACAATGTAGGTCGGCTAGGTTTTTTCGTTCGAGCTTAACCGAAGTTGTGTTTCGACGGACACCACCATGTTTTCGTTTGCTAGGCATGCCAAACAATAACCAACCTCGGCACAAAAATCATGATTCCCCGATACTGATCGAAAAAAATGTTAGCCGACGTCTGCCCTGAAAGTGATGCGATCCTGAGTAGGAGCGGATCGTTTGATACAGGTTGAAGAGTTTTTTTTTGGATGACGCCACTTCTAGTGAAGGAAGATAAGTCAGGGTAGACGCCACTTCCGGTGAAGGAAGATAAGTCAGGGTAGATGCCACTTCCGGTGAAGGAAGATAAGTCTGGGTAGACGCCACTTCCGGTGAAGGAAGATAAGTCCGGGTAGACGCCACAAGGATTACCTTGATAAGTCTGATATGGGTTCAACAAGGAACCCAGAGAGAAACTCTCACCATATTTTATCAAATGCCAAAAGTTTTTTTTATTGAAAATAAAAACCAATACTTATAGTGTATCTGAACAAAAAGATAAAAATGGACATGGGCCTTCTAAACAGTTTGGGCCAAAATTACAATAAATAAAAATTATAACTAAAAAACATATTTAATTTGGGCCTTCAGTAACAATTAATAGTCTTGATAGTGTCTCTGCCTCTGGGCCTTCATCCTTCTCCATTTGGGCCTTCATCCTTCTCCACTTTGGCCTTCGCCCTTCTCCACTTGGGCCTTTAGCCTGTATTTGGCCAGTTTCATGATTCTCATCATTCCCTCCTTCTTGGAAAACATTTGTCCTCAAATGTCCAGGATCATCACCGGGTTCAAGTACCACTTCCTTCCTTTTCTTGTAGGCTTGCTTGGCATAGTTTTCATTCTTCTTTGCAATTTGCACCTTCACTTGGTCATAAAATCTTTTCACATACTCAACTTTGGCATGTGCATCCTTACGTTGAGTCTCTTGGGGATTGCTTTTGTAAGTTGGCCTGTTAGGCAATGGAGCTCCGGGGAGGAGATCAACTTGATGTTCTATGCCTCTTGAAGGTGGTAGTCCATGAGGAATCTCCTTAGGAAAGACATTTTTAAATTCCTGCAATAATGGTTGAACACTAGGAGAAATTGAAATAGTAAACTCATTAGAATTATCAGTAGAAATTTTACTGTCTTTGCAATACTGTAGATTGAGTGGTTCATGAGCAGGTAACACTTTCCTCACTTCACTCGCCTCTGCAAAATAATTAAATTTTCTCTCATGTGTATCACTCTCTCTCTTATGTGTATCACTCTTTCACTCGGGTGTATCGCTCTTCTTTTTCATATTCCTTTGTGGTGCCTCACTATTTTCTTTCTCTTGTTCTCTCTTTTCTCTCATTCTGATTTGGTCATCACACACTTCTCTAGGGGATAGAGGTTTAAGAGTAAATGGGGAAGATTTGGCTATTCGTCTGTAGGGCTCTTCTTTGTTACGGTTCAACAAACGTTGCATTTGTGTAGTCCACGCGTTCAGAAATAAGCGCTGAGATCCGTCCAGTGTATGATATACACCACCATTGTCACCAGCTCTTGTCATGATTAAGGAACAAAGAATTTTGCAGTAATTAAAAAAACAATTCAGGACCTCACCACACTCTACTCACGTGTTTCTCTCTTTGATGGTAGTTCGCTCGTGTTTGATGCTCTCAATATAGGCTTTTGTGTAATGTATTCCCTCTTGCCTTTTACCACTCGTGTTCCCTCTTAAGTTCCTAGATGAACCGAATTAGACACACAAGGTAATATAAAATAAAAGGAAAGACAATATAATTATCAGAGTAACAAATTTGATTTGGGATAACAACTTGGACTTGATTTGGATAGCAGATTGGATTTGATATGGATAACAGATTTGATTTGATTTGATTTGGATAACAAATCTGATTTGGATAAAAAAATTTGATTTGATTTGATTTGGATAATAGATCAGATTTGGATAACAAATTAGATTTAATTTGGATAACAAATATGATAACAAATAAGATAACAGATAGGATAACAGATAAGATAACATATATGACAAGTAAACTTCAAATGCTCATAACTTTTGCTTCGGTTGTCTGTTTGAGGCCCACTATATATCAAAACGCTCAGAATTCAGAGGAGAATCTAGATAAGGGGATTTGGTACATGATTTTCTGCCAAAAAAAGCCTCTAACTTCCTCAATTTCGTGTTCAAAGATCAAACACACCACTTTCTTTTCTTTTCTTTTCTTTTTCTTGTTTTCTTCTCTCTTTTTTTTTTTTTCAAATTTCTGCAACTTTTTTTTAAAAAACTTGAAATAAAACTCAAACAAATTTTTTTTTTGACACAAAGTCTGAAAGACACAAGAAACAAGAATAAGAACAAGAACAAAAACGTGACAAGAACAAGAACAAGAACGAAACAAAGACACAAACAAGAACGCAACAAGACGCAAACAAGAAAACAAATAACAGAACAAGGACAAAACACGAACCTGGACAAAATACAAAGAAAAATAATAGGATAAGATAGAACCTGTATCAAGAGCCGAAGCTCTGATACCAGATGATGTGAACCTGAGTAGGAGCGGATCGTTTGATACAGGCTACGGAGGTTTTGGATGACGCCACTTCCGATGAAGGAAGATAAGTCAGGGTAGACGCCACTTCCGGTGAAGGAAGATAAGTCACGGTAGACGCCACTTCCAGTGAAGGAAGATAAGTCAGGATAGACGCCACAAGGATTACCTTGATAAGTCTGATAATTGGTTCAACAAGGAACCCAGAGAGAAACTCTCACCAAATTTTATGAAAATGCCAAAAGTTTTTTTATTGAAAACAAAAACAAATACTTATAGTGTATCTGAACAAAAAGATAAAAGTAGACATGGGCCTTCTAGACAGTTTGGGCCAAAATTACAATAAAAATAAATTATAACTAAAAACTTATTTAACTTGGGCCTTCAAATTAGTTTGGGCCTTCAGCAACAATTAATAGTGTCTCTGCCTCTGGGCCTTCATCCTTCTCCACTCGGGGGCTTTGTCCTTCTCCACTTGGGCCTTCGTCCTTCTCCACTTGGGCCTTTAGACTGTATTTGGCCAGTTTCATGATTCTCATCATTGATGATGTGAACCTGAGTAGGAGCGGATCGATTGATACAGGCTGTAGAGTTTTTGGACGACGCCACTTCCAGTGAAGGAAGATAAGCTAGGGTAGACGCCACTTCCGGTGAAGGAAGATAAGTCCGGGTAGACGCCATTTCCAGTGAAGGAAGATAAGTCAGGGTAGACGCCACAAGGATTACCTTGATAAGTCTGATAATTGGTTCAACAAGGAACCCAGAGAGAAACTCTCACCCAATTTTATCAAATGCCCCAAAAGTCCCTTTTTTATTCAAAACAAAAACAAATACTTATAGTGTAGCTGAACAAAAAGATAAAAATAGACATGGACCTTCTAAACAGTTTGGGCCAAAATTACAATAAAAATAAATTATAACTAAAAACTTATTTAACTTGGACCTTCAAATTAATTTGGGCCTTCAGCAATAATTAATAGTCTTGATAGTGTCTCTGTCTCTGGGCCTTCATCCTTCTCCACTCGGGGGCTTTGTCCTTCTCCACTTGGGCCTTCGTCCTTTTCCACTTGGGCCTTTAGCCTGTATTTGGCCAGTTTCATGATTCTCATCATTCCCTCCTTCTTGGAAAACATTTGTCCTCAAATGTCAAGGATCATCACCGGGTTCAAGTACCACTTCCTTCCTTTTCTTGTTGGCTTGCTTGGCATAGTTTTCATTCTTCTTTGCAATCTGCACCTTCACTTGGTCATACAATCTTTTCATATACTCAACTTTGGCATGTGCATCCTTACGTTGAGTCTCTTGGGGATTGCTTTTGTAAGTTGGCCTGTTAGGTAATGAAGCTCCGGGGAGGAGATCAACTTGATGTTCTATGCCTCTTGAAGGTGGCAGTCCATGAGAAATTTCCTTGGGAAAGACATCTTTAAATTCCTGCAATAAGGGTTGAACACTAGGAGAAACATAAATAGTTAACTGATTAGAATTATCACTCTCTCTCTCTTGTGTATCACTCTTTTCCTCGGGTGTATCACTCTTCTTTTTCATATTCCTTTGTGGTGCCTCACTATTTTCTTTCTCTTGTTCTCTCTTTTCTCTCATTCTGATTTGGTCATCACACACTTCTCTAGGGGATAGAGGTTTAAGAGTAAACGAGGAAGATTTGGCTATTCGTCTGTAGGGCTCTTTTTTGTTACGGTTCAACAAACGTTGCATTTGTGTAGTCCACGCGTCCAGAAATAAGCGCTGAGATTCGTCCAGTTGATGATATACACCACCATTGTCACCAGCTCTTGCCATGATTAAGGAACAAAGAATTTTGCAGTAAATTAAAAAAAATAGGACCTCACCACACTCTACTCACGTGTTTCTCTCTTTGATGGTAGTTCACTCGTGTTTGATGCTCTCAATATAGGCTTTTGTGTAATGTATTCTCTCTTTCCTTTTACCACTCGTGTTCCCTCTTAAGTTCCTAGATGGACCGAATTAGACACACAAGGAAAAAATAAAAGGAAAGACAATATAATTATCAGAGTAACAGATTTGATTTGGGATAACAACTTGGACTTGATTTGGATAGCAGATTGGATTTGATTTGGATAACAGATTAGATTTGATTTGATTTGGATAACAAATTTGATTTGGATAAAAAATTTTGATTTGATTTGATTTGGATAATAGATCAGATTTGGATAACAAATTAGATTTAATTTGGATAACAGATATGATAACAGATAGGATAACATATAAGATAACAGATATGACAAGTAAACTTCAAATGCTCATAACTTTTGCTACGATTGTCTGTTTGAGGCCCACTATATATCAAAACGCTCAGAATTCAGAGGAGAATCTAGATAAGGGGATTTGGTACACAATTTTCTGCCAAAAAAAAAGCCTCTAACTTCCTCAATTTCGTGTTCAAAGATCAAACACCCCACTTTCTTTTCTTTTCTTTTCTTTTTTTTTGTTTTCTTCTCTTTTTTTTTTAAATTTCTGCAACTTTTTTTATTTTAACTTGAAATAAAACTCAAACAGATTTTTTTTTTGACACAAAGTCTGAAAGACACAAGAAACAAGAACAAGAACAAAAACGTGACAAGAACAAGAACGAAACAAAGACACAAACAACAACGCAACAAGACGCAAACAAGAAAACAAATAACAGAACAAGGACAAAACACGAACCTGGACAAATTACAAAGGAAAATAATAGGATAGGATAGAACCTGCATCAAGAGCCAAAGCTCTGATACCAGATGATGTGAATCTTTCGGGGCAGATCGTTTGATACAGGCTGTAGAGTTTTTGGACGACGCCACTTCCAGTGAAGCAAGATAAGCCAGGGTAGACGCCACTTCCGGTGAAGGAAGATAAGTCCGGGTAGACGCCACTTCCAGTGAAGGAAGATAAGTCAGGGTTGACGCCACTTCCAGTGAAGGAAGATAAGTCAGGGTAGACGCCACAAGGATTACCTTGATAAGTCTGATAATTGGTTCAACAAGGAACCCAGAGAGAAACTCTCACCCAATTTTATCAAATGCCCCAAAAGTCCCTTTTTTATTCAAAACAAAAACAAATACTTATAGTGTAGCTGAACAAAAAGATAAAAATAGACATGGGCCTTCTAAACAGTTTGGGCCAAAATTACAATAAAAATAAATTATAACTAAAAACTTATTTAACTTTGACCTTCAAATTAATTTGGGCCTTCAGCAACAATTAATAGTCTTGATAGTGTCTCTGTCTCTGGGCCTTCATCCTTCTCCATTGGGCCTTCATCCTTCTCCAGTCGGGGGCTTTGTCCTTCTCCACTTGGGCCTTCGTCCTTTTCCACTTGGGCCTTTAGCCTGTATTTGGCCAGTTTCATGATTCTCATCATTCCCTCCTTCTTGGAAAACATTTGTCCTCAAATGTCCAGGATCATCACCGGGTGTAAAAAAAAAAAATTGTTTGAGTTCTTGTTTCTTGTTCTTGTGCCTATCATATTGTATTCTGTCTTATCTTCATAACTTTTGTTTCAGCCTATTCGAATTCTGTTTGGGGTAAAAATTGCCTAATAGCCGAATTGCTAAATTGTCAAATTTGCCTAATGATGATTGCCTATTGAACGAATTCTAATAGCTGGACGTCTGAAGAAAAAAAACAAAAAATAGAGAAAAAAAAAGAAACGAAAAAAAAAAAGAAAGAAAGAAAAAAAAAGGATAGCATAGGATAGAACCTGTATCAAGAGCCGAAGCTCTGATACCAGATGATGCGAACCTGAGTAGGAGCGTATCGTTTGATACAGGTTGAAGAGTTTTTTTTTTAATGACGCCACTTCCAGTGAAGGAAGATAAGTCAGGGTAGACGCCACTTCAGGTGAAGGAAGATAAGTCTGGGTAGACGCCACTTCCGGTGAAGGAAGATAAGTCCGGGTAGACGCCACAAGGATTACCTTGATAAGTCTGATATGGGTTCAACAAGGAACCCAGAGAGAAACTCTCACCAAATTTTATCAAATGGCAAAAGTTTTTTTTATTGAAAATAAAAACCAATACTTATAGTGTATCTGAACAAAAAGATAAAAATGGACATGGGCCTTCTAAACAGTTTGGGCCAAAATTACAATAAATAAAAATTATAACTAAAAAACATATTTAACTTGGGCCTTCAGCAACAATTAATAGTCTTGATAGTGTCTCTGCCTCTGGGCCTTCATCCTTCTCCACTTGGGCCTTCATCCTTCTCCACTCGGGGGCTTTATCCTTCTCCACTTTGGCCTTCGCCCTTCTCCACTTGGGCCTTTAGCCTGTATTTGGCCAGTTTCATGATTCTCATCAGAAAGTTTACCGATCAAGGTTTGAAAAAGAAGTATTACTCGATGACGCCGATCCAACATTTCCTAATAGACATCATCCAAATATTATTCGGTGATTGAACAGAAAATAAAATTGTCGACATCGATCATTGTAAAGCCGTGACTGATATTTTTCAGTCGAAATTGTGCAATTTTTTTTTACAAACGCTAGCTGATAATAGTTTTTTATGGTAGAGGATGTCTTTTTGTTCGGTGTTACCGTAAAAATTTACAATGTAGGTCGGCTAGGTTTTTTCGTTCGAGCTTAACCGAAGTTGTGTTTCGACCGACACCAGCATGTTTTCGTTTGCTAGGCATGCAAAACATTAACCAACCTTGGCACAAAATCATGATTCCCCGATACTGATCGAAAAAAATGCTAGCTGACGTCTGCCCGGAAAGTTTACAGATCCAGGTTTGAAAAAGAAGTATCACCCGATGACGCCGATCGAACATTTCCTAATAGACATCATCCAAATATTATTCGTGGATTGAATAGAAAATAAAATTGTCGACATCGATCATTGTAAAGCCATGACTGATATTTTTCAGTCGAAATTGTGCGATTTTTTTACAAACGCTAGCCGATAATATTTTTTTACGGTAGAGGATGCTTTTTTGTTCGGTGTTGCCGTAAAAATTTACAATGTAGGTCGGGTAGGTTTTTTCGTTTGAGCCCAACCGAAGTTGTGTTTCGACCGACACCAGCATGTTTTCGTTTGCTAGGCATGCAAAACATTAACCAAACTCGGCAAAAAAACATGATTCCCCGATACTGATAGAAAAAAATGCAAGCCGACGTCTGCACGGAAAGTTTACCGATCCAGGTTTGAAAAAGAAGTATCACCCGATGACGCCGATCGAACATTTCCAAATAGACATCATCCAAATATTATTCGTGGATTGAATAGAAAATAAAATTGTCGACATCGATCATTGTAAAGTCGTGACTGATATTTTTCAATCGAAATTGTGCAATTTATTTTACAAACGCTAGCCAATAATATTTTTTTACGGTAGAGGATGCTTTTTTGTTCGGTGTTGCCATAAAAATTTACAATGTAGGTCGAGTAGGTTTTTTCGTTCGAGCTCAACCGAAGTTGTGTTTCGACATACACCAGCATGTTTTCGTTTGCTACGCATGCAAAATATTAGCCAACCTCGTCACAAAATCATGATTCCCCGATAATGATCGAAAAAAATGCTAGCCGACGTCTGCCCGGAAAGTTTACCGATTAAGGTTTGAAAAAGAAGTATCACCCGATGACGCTGATCCAACATTTCCTAATAGACATCATCCAAATATTATTCGGGGATTGAATACAAAATAAAATTTTCGACATCGATCATTGTAAAGCCGTGACTGAAATTTTTCAGTCGAAATTGTGCAATTTGTTTTACAAACACTAGCCGATAATATTTTTTTACGGCAGAGGATTCTTTTTTGTTCGGTGTTGCCATAAAAATTTACAATGTAGGTCGGGTAGGTTTTTTCGTTCGAGATCAACCGAAGTTGTGTTTCGACCGACACCAACATGATTTCATTTGCTAGGCATGGAAAACATTAACCAACCTCGGCAAAAAAACATGATTCCCCGATACTGATAAAAAAATGTTAGCAGACGTCGGCCAGGAAAGTTAACCGATCCAGGTCTAACAAAAATCACCGGGTGACGCCGATCGAACATTTTCTAATTGATATCATCCAAATATTATTCGGGGATTGAATAGAAAATAAAATTGTCGACATCGATCATTGTAAAGCCGTGATTGATATTTTTCAGTCGAAATTGTGCAATGTTTTTTACAAACGCTGGCCGATAATATTTTTTTACAGTAGAGGATGCTTTTTTGTTCGGTGTTGCCGTAAAAATTTACAATGTAGGTCGGTTAGGTTTTTTCGTTCGAGCTCAACCGAAGTTGTGTTTCGACCGACACCAGCATGTTTTCGTTTGCTAGGCATGCAAAACATTAACCAACCTCGGCACAAAATCATGATTCCCCGATACTGATCGAAAAAAATGTTAGCCGACGTCTGCCCGGAAAGTTTACCGATCCAGGTTTGAAAAAGAAGTATCACCCGATGACGCCTATCCAACATTTCCTAATAGACATCATCCAAATAATATTCGAGGATTGAATTGAAAATTAAATTGTCGACATCGATCATTGTAAAGTCGTGACTGAAATTTTTTAGTCGAAATTGTGCAATTTTTTTTACAAACGCTAGACGATAATTTTTTTTTACGGTAGACGATGCTTCTTTGTTCGATGTTGCCGTAAAAATTTACAATGTTTGTCGGCTAGGTTTTTTCGTTCAAGCTCAACCGAAGTTGTGTTTCGACCGACACCAGCATGTTTTCGTTTGCTAGGCATTCAAAACATTAACCAACCTCGGCACAAAATCATGATTCCCCGATACTGATCGAAAAAAATGTTAGCCGACGTCTTCCCGGAAAGTTTACCGATCCAGGTTTGAAAAAGAAGTATCACCCGATGACGCCGATCGAACATTTCCTTATAGACATCACTCAAATATTATTCAGGGATTGAATAGAAAATACAATAGCCGACATCGATCGTTGTATAGCCACGACTGATATTTTTCAGCTGACATTGTTTAATTTTTTTTACAAACGTTGGCCGATAATATTTTTTTACAGAGGCGGATGCTTTTTTGTTCGGTGTTGCCATAAAAATTTACAATGTAGGTCGGCTAGGTTTTTTCGTTCGAGCTCAACCGAAGTTGTGTTTCGACCGACACCAACATGTTTTCGTTTGCTAGGCATGCAAAACATTAACCAACCTCGGCACAAAATCATGATTCCCCGATACTGATCGAAAAAAATGTTAGCCGACGTCTGCCCGGAAAGTTTACCGATCCAGGTTTGAAAAAGAAGTATCACCCGATGACGCCGATCGAACATTTCCAAAAAGACATCATCCAAATATTATTCGGGGATTGAATAGAAAATAATATTGTCGACATCAATCATTGTAAAGCCATAGCTGATATTTTTCAGTCGAAATTGTGCAATTTTTTTTACAAACGGTAGCCGATAGTTTTTTATGGTAGAGGATGTTTTTTTTGTTCGGTGTTGCCGTAAAAATTTACAATGTAGGTCGGCTAGGTTTTTTCGTTCGAGCTTAACCGAAGTTGTGTTTCGACCGACACCAGCATGTTTTCGTTTGCTAGGCATGCAAAACATTAACCAACCTCGGCACAAAATCATGATTCCCCGATACTGATCGAAAAAAATGCTAGCCGAAGTCTGCCCGGAAAGTTTATCGATCAAGGTTTGAAAAAGAAGATGACGCCGATCCAACATTTCCTAATAGACATCATCCAAATATTATTCAGGGATTGAATTGAAAATAAAATTTGCGACATCGATCATTGTAAAGCCTTGACTGATATTTTTCAGCCGAAATTGTGCAATTTTTTTTACAAACACTGGCTGATAACATTTTTTTACGGTAGAGGATGCTTTTTTGTTCGGTGTTGCTGTAAAAATTTACAATCTAGGTCGACTAGGTTTTTTCGTTCGAGCTCTACCGAAGTTGTGTTTCAACTGACACCAGCATGTTTTCGTTTGCTAGGCATGGAAGACATTAACCAAACTCGACAAAAAAACATGATTCCCCAATACTGATCGAAAAAAAATGCAAGCCGACATCTGCACGGAAAGTTTACCGATGCAGGTTTGAAAAAGGAGTATCATCCGATGACGCCGATCGAACATTTCCTTATGGACATCACCCAAATATTATTCAGGGATTGAATAGAAAATACAATAGCCAAAATCGATCGTTGTATAGCCACGACTGATATTTTTCAGCTGACATTGTTCAATTTTTTTTACAAACGTTTGCCGATAATATTTTTTTACGGTCGAGGATGCTTTTTTGTTCGGTGTTGCCCTAGAAATTTACAATGTTTGTCGGCTAGGTTTTTTCGTTCGAGCTCAACCGAAGTTGTGTTTCGACCGACACCAGCATGTTTTCGTTTGCTAGGCATGGAAGACATTAACCAACCTCGGCACAAAATCATGATTCCCCGATACTGATCGAAAAAAATGCTAGCCTACGTCTGCCCGGAAAGTTTACCGATCAAGGTTTGAAAAAGAAGCATCACCCGATGACGCCGATCCAACATTTCCTAATAGACATCATCCAAATATTATTCAGGGATTAAATTGAAAATGAAATTTGCGACATCGATCATTGTAAAGCCTTGACTGATATTTTTCAGCCGAAATTGTGCAATTTTTTTTACAAACACTGGCTGATAACATTTTTTTACGGTAGAGGATGCTTTTTTGTTCGGTGTTGCTGTAAAAATTTACAATGTAGGTCGACTAGGTTTTTTCGTTTGAGCTCAACTGAAGTTGTGTGTCGACCGACACCAGCATGTTTTCGTTTGCTAGGCATGGAAGACATTAACCAAAATCGACAAAAAAACATGATTCCCCGATACTGATCGAAAAAAAAAATGCAAGCCGACGTCTGCACGGAATGTTTACCGATCCAGGTTTGAAAAAGAAGTATCACGCGATGACGCCGATCAAACATTTCCTTATAGATATCACCCAAATATTATTCAGGGATTGAATAGAAAATAATATTGTCGACATCGATCATTGTAAAGCCGTGACTGATATTTTTCTATCGAAATTGTCCAATTTTTTTTACAGACGCTAGCCGATAATAGTTTTTTTTATGGTAGAGGATGTTTTTTTGTTCGGTGTTTCCGTAAAAATTTACACTGTAGGTCGGGTAGGTTTTTTCGTTCGAGCTCAATCGAAGTTGTGTTTCGACCGACACCAGCATGTTTTCGTTTGCTAGGCATGCAAAACATTAACCAAACTCGGCAAAAAAAAATGATTCCCCGATACTGATCGAAAAAAAAAATGCAAGCCGACGTCTGCACAGAAAGTTTACCGATCCAGGTTTGAAAAAGAAGTATCACCCGATGACGCCGATCGAACATTTCCTTATAGACATCACCCAAATATTATTCAGGGATTGAATAGAAAATACTATAGCCGACATTGATCGTTGTATAGCCACGACTGATATTTTTCAGTCGAAATTGTGCAACTTTTTTTACAAACGCTAGTCGATAATAGTTTATGGTAGAGGATGTTTTTTTGTTCGGTGTTGCCGTAAAAATTTACAATGTAGGTTGGCTAGGTTTTTTCGTTCGAGCTTAACCGAAGTTGTGTTTCGACCGACACCAGCATGTTTTCGTTTGCTAGGCATGCAAAACATTAACCAACCTCGGCACAAAATCATGATTCCCCGATACTGATCGAAAAAAATGCTAGCCGACATCTGCCCGGAAAGTTTACCGATCAAGGTTTGAAAAAGAAGTATCACCCGATGACGCCGATCCAACATTTTATAATAGACATCATCCAAATATTATTCAAGGATTGAATGGAAAATAAAATTTGCGACATCGATCATTGTAAAGCCTTGACTGATATTTTTCAGCCGAAATTGTGCAATTTTTTTTACAAACACTGGCTGATAACATTTTTTTACGGTAGAGGATGCTTTTTTGTTCGGTGTTGCTGTACAAATTTACAATGTAGGTCGACTAGGTTTTTTCGTTCGAGCTCTACCAAAGTTGTGTTTCGACCGGCACCAGCATGTTTTCGTTTGCTAGGCATGCAAAACATTAACCAACCTCGGCACAAAATCATGATTCCCCGATAGTGATCGAAAAAAATGCTAGCCGACGTCTGCCCAGAAAGTTTACCGATGAAGGTTTGAAACAGAAGTATCACCCGATGACGCCGATCCAACATTTCCTAATAGACATCATCCAAATATTATTCGGGGATTGAATGGACAATAAAATTGTCGACATCGATCATTGTAAAGCCGTGACTGACATTTTTCAGTCGAAATTGTGCAATTTTTTTTACAAACACTCGCTGATAACATTTTTTTACGGTAGAGGATGCTTTTTTGTTCGGTGTTGCCCTAAAAATTTACAATGTTGGTCGGCTAGGTTTTTTCGTTCGAGCTCAACCGAAGTTGGGTTTCGACCGACACCAGCATGTTTTCGTTTGCTAGGCATGCAAAACATTAACCAACCTCGGCACAAAATAATGATTCCTCGATACTGATCGAAAAAAATGCTAGCCGACGTCAGCCCGGAAAGTTTACCGATCAAGGTTTGAAAAAGAAGTATCAGCCGATGACGCCGATCCAACATTTCCTAATAGACATCATCCAAATGTTATTCGGGGATTGAATAGACAATAAAATTGTCGACATCGATCATTGTAAAGCCGTGACTGATATTTTTCGGTCGAAATTGTGCAATTTTTTTTACAAACACTGGCTGATAACATTTTTTTACGGTAGAGGATGCTTTTTTGTTCGGTGTTGCTGTAAAAATTTACAATGTAGGTCGACTAGGTTTTTTCGTTTGAGCTCAACTGAAGTTGTGTTTCGACCGACACCAGCATGTTTTCGTTCGCTAGGCATGCAAAACATTAACCAACCTCGGCACAAAATCATGATTCCTCGTTACTGATAAAAAAGTGTTAGCAGACGTCGCCCAGGAAAGTTAACCGATCGAGGTCTAACAAAAATCAACGGGTGACGCCGATCGAGCATTTTCTAATTGACATCATCCAAATATTATTCGGGGATTGAATAGAAAATAAAATTGTCGACATCAACCATTGTAAAGACGTGACTGATATTTTTCAGTCAAAATTGTGCAATGTTTTTTACAAACGCTGGCCGATAATATTTTTCGGTCGGTTAGGTTTTTTCGTTCAAGCGCAACCGAAGTTTTGTTTCGACTGACACCAGCATGTTTTCGTTTGCTAGGCATGCAAAACATTAACCAACCTCGGCACAAAATCATGATTCCCCGATACTGATCCATAAAAAATGCTAGCCGACGTCTTCCCTGAAAGTTTACTGATCAAGGTTTGAAAAAGAAGTATCACTCGATGACGCCGATTCAACATTTTCTAATAGACATCGCCCAAATATTATCCAGGGATTGAATAGAAAATTCAATAGCCGACATCGATCGTTGTATAGCCACGACTGACATTTTTCAGCTGACATTGTTCAATTTTTTTTACAAACGTTGGCCGATAATATTTTTTTACGGTCGAGGATGCTTTTTTGTTCGATGTTGCCCTAAAAATTTACAATGTTGGTCGGCTAGGTTTTTTCGTTCGAGCTCAACCGAAGTTGTGTTTCGACCGACACCAGCATGTTTTCGTTTGCTAGGCACGCAAAACATTAACAAACCTCGACACAAAATAATGATTCCTCGATACTGATCGAAAAAAATGCTAGCCGACGTCAGCCCGGAAAGTTTACCGATCAAGGTTTGAAAAAGAAGTATCAGCCGATGACGCCGATCCAACATTTCCTAATAGACATCATCCAAATGTTATTCGGGGATTGAATAGACAATAAAATTGTCGACATCGATCATTGTAAAGCCGTGACTGATATTTTTCGGTCGAATTGTGCAATTTTTTTTACAAACACTGGCTGATAACATTTTTTTACGGTAGAGGATGCTTTTTTGTTCGGTGTTGCTGTAAAAATTTACAATGTAGGTCGACTAGGTTTTTTCGTTTGAGCTCAACTGAAGTTGTGTTTCGACCGACACCAGCATGTTTTCGTTTGCTAGGCATGCAAAACATTAACCAACCTCGGCACAAAATCATGATTCCCGTTACTGATAAAAAATGTTAGCAGACGTCGCCAGGAAAGTTAACCGATCGAGGTCTAACAAAAATCACGGGTGACGCCGATCGACATTTTCTAATAGACATCATCCAAATATTATTCGGGATTGAATAGAAAATAAAATTGTCGACATCGACCATTGTAAAGCGTGACTGATATTTTTCAGTCAAAATTGTGCAATTTTTTTTACAAACGCTGGCCGATAATATTTTTCGGTCGGTTAGGTTTTTTCGTTCAAGCGCAACCGAAGTTTTGTTTCGACTGACACCAGCATGTTTTCGTTTGCTAGGCATGCAAAACATTAACCAACCTCGGCACAAAATCATGATTCCCCGATACTGATCCAAAAAAATGCTAGCCGACTCTCCTGAAAGTTTACGATCAAGGTTTGAAAAAGAAGTATCACCGATGACGCCGATCAACATTTCTAATAGACATCCCCAAATATTATTCAGGGATTGAATAGAAAATCAATAGCCGACATCGATCGTTGTATAGCCACGACTGATATTTTTCAGCGACATTGTTCAATTTTTTTTACAAACGTTGGCCGATAATATTTTTTTACGGTAGAGGATGCTTTTTTGTTCGTGTTGCCTAAAAATTTACAATGTTGGTCGGCTAGGTTTTTTCGTTCGAGCTCAACCGAAGTTGTGTTTCGACCGACACCAGCATGTTTTCGTTTGCTAGGCACGCAAAACATTAACAACCTCGACACAAAATAATGATTCCCGATACTGATCGAAAAAAATGCTAGCCGACGTCAGCCCGGAAAGTTTACCGATCAGGTTTGAAAAAGAAGTATCACCGATGACGCCGATCCAACATTTCCTAATAGACATCATCCAAATGTTATTCGGGATTGAATAGAAATAAAATTGTCGACATCGATCATTGTAAAGCCGTGACTGATATTTTTCGTCGAAATTGTGCAATTTTTTTTACAAACACTGGCTGATAACATTTTTTTACGGTAGAGGATGCTTTTTTGTTCGGTGTTGCTGTAAAAATTTACAATGTAGGTCGACTAGGTTTTTTCGTTGAGCTCAACTGAAGTTGTGTTTCGACCGACACCAGCATGTTTTCGTTCGCTAGGCATGCAAAACATTAACCAACCTCGGCACAAAATCATGATTCCCGTTACTGATAAAAAATGTTAGCAGACGTCGCCCAGGAAAGTTAACCGATCGAGGTCTAACAAAAATCAACGGGTGACGCCGATCGAGCATTTTCTAATTGACATCATCCAAATATTATTCGGGATTGAATAGAAAATAAAATTGTCGACATCACCATTGTAAAGACGTGACTGATATTTTTCAGTCAAATTGTGCAATGTTTTTTACAAACGCTGGCCGATAATATTTTTTCGGTCGGTTAGGTTTTTTCGTTCAAGCGCAACCGAAGTTTGTTTCGACTGACACCAGCATGTTTTCGTTTGCTAGGCATGCAAAACATTAACCAACCTCGGCACAAAATCATGATTCCCCGATACTGATCCATAAAAAATGCTAGCCGACGTTTCCCTGAAAGTTTACTGATCAAGGTTTGAAAAAGAAGTATCAGCCGATGACGCCGATCCAACATTTCCTAATAGACATCATCCAAATTTATTCGGGGATTGAATAGACAATAAAATTGTCGACATCGATCATTGTAAAGCCTTGACTGATATTTTTCAGCTGAAATTGTGCAATTGTTTTTACAGACTTGGCTGATAACATTTTTTTACGGTAGAGGATGCTTTTTTGTTCGGTGTTGCTGTAAAAATTTACAATGTAGGTCGACTAGGTTTTTTCGTTTGAGCTCAACTGAAGTTGTGTTTCGACCGACACCAGCATGTTTTCGTTCGCTAGGCATGCAAAACATTAACCAACCTCGGCACAAAATCATGATTCCTCGTTACTGATAAAAAATGTTAGCAGACGTCGCCCAGGAAAGTTAACCGATCGAGGTCTAACAAAAATCAACGGGTGACGCCGATCGAGCATTTTCTAATTGACATCATCCAAATATTATTCGGGGATTGAATAGAAAATAAAATTGTCGACATCACCATTGTAAAGACGTGACTGATATTTTTCAGTCAAAATTGTGCAATGTTTTTTACAAACGCTGGCCGATAATATTTTTCGGTCGGTTAGGTTTTTTCGTTCAAGCGCAACCGAAGTTTGTTTCGACTGACACCAGCATGTTTTCGTTTGCTAGGCATGCAAAACATTAACCAACCTCGGCACAAAATCATGATTCCCCGATACTGATCCAAAAAAATGCTAGCCGACGTCTCCCTGAAAGTTTACTGATCAAGGTTTGAAAAAGAAGTATCACCGATGACGCCGATCCAACATTTCCTAATAGACATCATCCAAATTTATTCGGGATTGAATAGACAATAAAATTGTCGACATCGATCATTGTAAAGCCTGACTGATATTTTTCAGCTGAAATTGTGCAATTTTTTTACAGACTTTGGCTGATAACATTTTTTTACGGTAGAGGATGCTTTTTTGTTCGGTGTTGCTGTAAAATTTACAATGTAGGTCGACTAGGTTTTTTCGTTGAGCTCAACTGAAGTTGTGTTTCGACCGACACCAGCATGTTTTCGTTGCTAGGCATGCAAAACATTAACCAACCTCGGCACAAAATCATGATTCCCGTACTGATAAAAAAATGTTAGCAGACGTCGCCCAGGAAAGTTAACCGATCGAGGTCTAACAAAAATCACGGGTGACGCCGATCGAGCATTTTCTAATAGACATCATCCAAATATTATTCGGGGATTGAATAGAAAATAAAATTGTCGACATCGACCATTGTAAAGACGTGACTGATATTTTTCAGTCGAAATTGTGCAATGTTTTTTACAAACGCTGGCCGATAATATTTTTCGGGTCGGTTAGGTTTTTTCGTTCGAGCGCAACCGAAGTTTGTTTCGACCGACACCAGCATGTTTTCGTTTGCTAGGCATGCAAAACATTAACCAACCTCGGCACAAAATCATGATTCCCCGATACTGATCATAAAAAATGCTAGCCGACGTCTTCCCTGAAAGTTTACTGATCAAGGTTTGAAAAAGAAGTATCACTCGATGACGCCGATTCAACATTTCTAATAGACATCGCCCAAATATTATCCAGGGATTGAATAGAAAATCAATAGCCGACATCGATCGTTGTATAGCCACGACTGACATTTTTCAGCTGACATTGTTCAATTTTTTTTACAAACGTTGGCCGATAATATTTTTTTACGGTAGAGGATGCTTTTTTGTTCGTGTTGCCTAAAAATTTACAATGTTGGTCGGCTAGGTTTTTTCGTTCGAGCTCAACCGAAGTTGTGTTTCGACCGACACCAGCATGTTTTCGTTTGCTAGGCATGCAAAACATTAACCAACCTCGGCACAAAATAATGATTCCCCGATACTGATCGAAAAAAATGCTAGCCGACGTCTGCCCGGAAAGTTTACCGATCAAGGTTTGAAAAAGAAGTATCACCGATGACGCCGATCCAACATTTCCTAATAGACATCATCCAAATATTATTCGGGATTGAATAGAAAATAAAATTGTCGACATCGATCATTGTAAAGCCGTGACTGATATTTTTCAGTCGAAATTGTGCAATTTTTTTTACAAACACTGGCTGATAACATTTTTTTACGGTAGAGGATGCTTTTTTGTTCGGTGTTGCCTGTAAAAATTTACAATGTAGGTCGACTAGGTTTTTTCGTTGAGCTCAACGAAGTTGTGTTTCGACCGACACCAGCATGTTTTCGTTCGCTAGGCATGGAAAACATTAACCAACCTCGGCACAAAATCATGATTCCCGATACTGATAAAAAATGTTAGCAGACGTCGCCCAGGAAAGTTACCGATCGAGGTCTAACAAAAATCACCGGTGACGCCGATCGAGCATTTTCTAATTGACATCATCCAAATATTATTCGGGATTGAATAGAAAATAAATTGTCGACATCACCATTGTAAAGACGTGACTGATATTTTTCAGTCAAATTGTGCAATTTTTTTACAAACGCTGGCCGATAATATTTTTCGGGTCCGGTGTTAGGGTTTTTTTCGTTCGAGCTCAACCGAAGTTTGTTTCGACTGACACCAGCATGTTTTCGTTTGCTAGGCATGCAAAACATTAACCAACCTCGGCACAAAATCATGATTCCCCGATACTGATCCAAAAAAATGCTAGCCGACGTCTGCCCTGAAAGTTTACTGATCAAGGTTTGAAAAAGAAGTATCACCGATGACGCCGATCCAACATTTCCTAATAGACATCATCCAAATATTATTCGGGGATTGAATAGAAAATAAAATTGTCGACATCGATCATTGTAAAGCCTTGACTGATATTTTTCAGCGAAATTGTGCAATTTTTTTACAAACTTGGCCGATAAATTTTTTTACGGTAGAGGATGCTTTTTTGTTTCGGTGTTGCTGTAAAAATTTACAATCTAGGTCGACTAGGTTTTTTCGTTCGAGCTCTACCAAAGTTGTGTTTCGACCGACACCAGCATGTTTTCGTTTGCTAGGCATGGAAGACATAGAGGATGTTTTTTGATTCGGTGTTGCCGTAAAAATTTACAATGTTGGTCCGCTAGGTTTTTTCGTTCGAGCTCAACCGAAGTTGTGTTTCGACCGACACCAGCATGTTTTCGTTTGCTAGGCATGCAAAACATTAACCAGACTCGGCAAAAAAACATGATTCCCCGATACTGATCGAAAAAAAATGCAAGCCGACATCTGCACGGAAAGTTTACCGATCCAGGTTTGAAAAAGAAGTATCACCCGATGACGCCGATCGAACATTTCCTTATAGACATCACCCAAATATTGTTCAGGGATTGAATAGAAAATACAATAGCCGATATCGATCGTTGTATAGCAACGACTGATATTTTTCAGCTGAAATTGTTCAATTTTTTTTACAAACGTTGGCCGATAATATTTTTTTACGGTCGAGGATGCTTTTTTGTTCGGTGTTGCCCTAAAAATTTACAATGTTGGTTAGCTAGGTTTTTTCGTTCGAGCTCAACCGAAGATGTGTTTCAACCGACACAGCATGTTTTCGTTTGCTAGGCATGGAAGACATTAACCAAAGTCGACAAAAAAACATGATTCCCCGATACTGATGGAAAAAAAATGCAAGCCGACGTCTGCTAGGAAAGTTTACCGATCCAGGTTTGAAAAAGTATCACCCGATGACGCCGATCGAACATTTCCTAATAGACATCACCCAAATATTATTCAGGGATTGAATAGAAAATGCAATAGCCGACATCGATCGTTCTATAGCCACGACTGATATTTTTCAGCCGACATTGTTCAATTTTTTTACAAACGTTGGCCGATAATATTTTTTTACGGTAGAGGATGCTTTTTTGTTCGGTGTTGCCGTAAAAATTTACAATGTTGGTCGGCTAGGTTTTTTCGTTCGAGCTCAACCAAAGTTGTGTTTCGACCTATACCAGCATGTTTTCATTTGCTAGGCATGGAAAACATTAACCAACCTCGGCAAAAAAACATGATTCCCCGATACTGATAAAAAAATGTTAGCAGACGTCGGCCAGGAAAGTTAACCGATCGAGGTCTAACAAAAATCACCGGGTGATGCCAATCGAACATTTTCTAATAGACATCATCCAAATATTATTCGGGGCTTGAATAGAAAATAAAATTGTCGACATCGATCATTGTAAAGCCGTGGCTGATATTTTTCAGTCGAAATTTTGCAATTGTTTTTACAAACGCTAGCCGATAATAGTTTTTTTACGGTAGAGGATGCTTTTTTGTTCGGTGTTGCCGTAAAAATTTACAATGTAGGTCGGGTAGGTTTTTTCGTTCGAGCTCAACCGAAGTTGTGTTTCGACCGACACCAGCATGTTTTCGTTTGCTAGGCATGCAAAACATTAACCAAACTCGGCAAAAAAACATGATTCCCCGATACTGATCGGAAAAAAAATGCAAGCCGACGTCTGCACAGAAAGTTTACCGATCCAGGTTTGAAAAAGAAGTATCACCCGATGACGCCGATCGAACATTTCCCTATAGACATCACCCAAATATTATTCAGGTATTGAATAGAAAATACAATAGCCGGCATCGATCGTTGTATAGCCACGACTGATATTTTTCAGTCGAAATTGTGCAATTTTTTTTACAAACGCTAGCCGATAATAGTTTTTTATGGTAGAGGATGTTTTTTTGTTCGGTGTTGCCGTAAAAATTTACAATGTAGGTCACCTAGGTTTTTTCGTTCGAACTCAACCGAAGTTGTGTTTCGACCGACACCAGCATGTTTTCGTTTGCTAGGCATGGAAGACATAGAGGATGTTTTTTTATTCGGTGTTGCCGTAAAAATTTACAATGTTGGTCGGCTAGGTTTTTTCGTTTGAGCTCAACCGAAGTTGTGTTTCGATCGACACCAGCATGTTTTCGTTTGCTAGGCATGGAAGACATTAACCAAAATCGACAAAAAAACATGATTCCCATATACAGATCGAAAAAAAATGCAAGCCGACGTCTGCACGGAAAGTTTACCGATCCAGGTTTGAAAAAGAAGTATCACCCGATGACGCCGATCAAACATTTCCTTATAGATATCACCCAAATATTATTCAGGGATTGAATAGAAAATACAATAGCCGACATCGATCGTTGTATAGCCATGACTGATATTTTTCAGCTGACATTGTTCAATTTTTTTTACAAACGTTGGCCGATAATATTTTTTTACTGTAAAGGATGCTTTTTTGTTCGGTGTTGCCGTAAAAATTTACAATGTAGGTCGACTAGGTTTTTTCGTTTGAGCTCAACTGAAGTTGTGTTTCGACCGACACCAGCATGTTTTCGTTTGCTAGGCATGCATAACATTAACCAACCTCGGCACAAAATCATGATTCCCCGATACTGATCCATAAAAAATGCTAGCCGACGTCTTCCCTGAAAGTTTACTGATCAAGGTTTGAAAAAGAAGTATCACTCGATGACGCCGATTCAACATTTTCTAATAGACATCGCCCAAATATTATCCAGGGATTGAACAGAAAATACAATAGCCGACATCGATCGTTGTATAGCCACGACTGATATTTTTCAGCTGACATTGTTCAACTTTTTTTACAAACGTTGGCCGATAATATTTTTTTACTGTAGAGGATGCTTTTTTGTTTGGTGTTGCCGTAAAAATTTACAATGTAGGTCGACTAGGTTTTTTCGTTTGAGCTCAACTGAAGTTGTGTTTCGTCCGACACCAGCATGTTTTCGTTTGCTAGGCATGCAAAACATTAACCAACCTCGGCAAAAAATCATAATTCCCCGATACTGATTGAGAAAAATGCTAGCCGACGTCTGCCTGGAAAGTTTTCCGATCCAGGTTTGAAAAAGAAGTATCACCCGATGACGCCGATCGAACATTTCCTAATAGACATCATCCAAATATTATTCGTGGATTGAATAGAAAATAAAATTGTCGACATCGATCATTGTAAAGCCGTGACTGTTATTTTTCAGTCGAAATTGTTCAATTTTTTTTACAATCGCTAGTCGATAATATTTTTTTACGGTAGAGGATGCTATTTTTGTTCGGTGTTGCCGTAAAAATTTACAATGTAGGTCGGCTAGGTTTTTTCGTTTGAGCTCAACTGAAGTTGTGTTTCGTCCGACACCAGCATGTTTTCGTTTGCTAGGCATGGAAGACATTAACCAAAATCGACAAAAAAACATGATTCCCCGATACTGATCGAAAAAAAAATGCAAGCCGACGTCTGCACGTAAAGCTTACCGATCAAGGTTTGAAAAAGAAGTATTACTCGATGACGTCGATCGAACATTTCCTAATAGACATCATCCAAATATTATTCGGGGATTGAATAGAAAATAAAATTGTCGACATCGATCATTGTAAAGCCCCGACTGATATTTTTCAGTCGACATTGCACAATTATTTTTACAAACGTTGGCCGATAATATTTTTTTACGTTAGAGGATGCTTCTTTGTTCGGTGTTGTCGTAAAACTTTACAATGTACGTCAGCTAGGTATTTTCGTTCGAGCTCAAACGAAGTTGTGGTTCGACCGACACCGGCATGTTTTCATTTGCTCGGAAACGAAAACGTTAGCCCACCTCGGAAAAAAACCTGATTCACCGATACTAATCGAAAAAAATGCTAGCCAACGTCGACGAGGAAAGATCAACGATCGAGGTTTAAAAAAGAAGCATCACCGGATGACGCCGATCGAACATTTCCTATTAGACATTATCCAAATATTATTCTGGGATAGAATAGAAAATACAATAGCCCACATTGGTCAGTGTAAAGCCCCGACTGATATTTTTCAGCCGACATTGCGCAATTTTTTTTACAAACGTTGGTCGATAATATTTTTTTACGGTAGAGGATGCTTTTTTGGTCGGTGTTCATGAAACTCGCCAAATACAGGCTAAAGGCCCAAGTGGAGAAGGACGAAGGCCTAAGTGGAGAAGGACAAAGCCCCCGAGTGGAGAAGGATGAAGGCCCAAGTGGAGAAGGATGAAGGCCTAAGTGGAGAAGGATGAAGGCCCATAGGCAGAGACACTATCAAGACAATTAATTGTTGTTGAAGGCCCAAACTAATTTGAAGGCCCAAGTTAAATATGTTTTTTAGTTATAATTTTTATTTATTGTAATTTTGGCCCAACCTGTTTAGAAGGCCCATGTCTATTTTTATCTTTTTGTTCAGATACACTATAAGTATTGGTTTTTGTTTTGAATAAAAAAAACTTTTGACATTTGATAAAATTTGGTGAGAGTTTCTCTCTGAGTTCCTTGTTGAACCAATCTCAGACTTATCAAGGTAATCCTTGTGGCGTCTACCCTGACTTATCTTCCTTCACCGGAAGTGGCGTCATCCAAACCTCCGTAGCCTGTATCAAACGATCCACTCCTACTCAGGTTCACATCAGTTGCCGTAAAAATTTACAATGTACGTCGGCTAGGTTTTTTCGTTTGAGCTCAACCGAAGTAGTCGTTCGACTGACACCGGCATGTTTTCATTTGTTCGCTAATGAAAACACTAGCCCACCTCGGAAGAAAACTTAATTCACCGATACTGATCGAAAAAAATTCTAGCCGACGTCGACGAGGAACGATCAACGATCGAGGTTTAAAAAAGAATCATCACCGGATGACGCCGATCGAACATTTCCTATTAGACATCATCCAAATATTATTCAGGGATTGAATAGAAAATACAATAACCGACATCGGTCGTTGTAAAGTCGCAACTGATATTTTCCTGCTGACATTGCACATTTTTTTATACAAACGCTGGCCGATAATATTTTTTTACGGTAGAGGATGTTTTTTTGTTCGATGTTGCCGTAAAAATTTAAAATGTACGTCAGCTAAGTTTTGTCGTTTGAGCTCAAACGAAGTTGTGGTTCGACCGACACCGGCATGTTTTCATTTGCTAGGAAACGAAAACGTTAGCCCACCTCGGAAAAAAAACCTGATTCACTGATACTAATCGAAAAAAATGCTAGCCGACGTCGACGAGGAAAGATCAACGATCGAGGTTTAAAAAAGAAGCATCACCGGATGACGCCAATCGAACATTTCCTATTAGACATCCAAATATTCAGGGATAGAATAGAAAATACAATAACCGACATTGGTCGGTGTAAAGCCCTGACTGATATTTTTCAGCCGACATTGTGCAATTTTTTTTACAAACGTTGGTCGATAATATTTTTTTTTACGGTAGAGGATGCTTTTTTGGTCGGTGTTGCCGTAAAAATTTACAATGTACGTCGGCTAGGTTTTTTCGTTTGAGCTCAACCGAAGTTGTGTTTCGTCCGACACCAGCATGTTTTCGTTTGCTAGGCATGGAAGACATTAACCAAAATCGACAAAAAAACATGATTCCCCAATACTGATCGAAAAAAAATGCAAGCCGACGTCTGCACGTAAAGTTTACCGATCAAGGTTTGAAAAAGAAGTATCACTCGATGACGCCGATCGAACATTTCCTAATAGACATCATCCAAATATTATTTGGGAATTGAATAGAAAATAAAATTGTCGACATCGATCATTGTAAAGCCCCGACTGATATTTTTCAGTCGACATTGCGCAATTATTTTTACAAACGTTGGCCGATAATATTTTTTTACGTTAGAGGATGCTTTTTTGTTCGGTGTTGCCGTAAAACTTTACAATGTACGTCAGCTAGGTATTTTTGTTCGAGCTCAAATGAAGTTGTGGTTCGACCGACACCGGCATGTTTTCATTTGCTCAGAAACGAAAACGTTAGCCCACCTCGGAAAAAAACCTGATTCACCGATACTAATCGAAAAAAATGCTAGCCGACGTCGACGAGGAAAGATCAACGATCGAGGTTTAAAAAAGAAGCATCACCGGATGACGCCGATCGAACATTTTTCAATTAGACATTATCCAAATATTATTCTGGGATAGAATAGAAAATACAATAGCCCACATTGGTCGGTGTAAAGCCCCGACTGATATTTTTCAGCCGACATTGCGCAATTTTTTTTACAAACGTTGGTTGATAATATTTTTTTACGGTAGAGGATGCTTTTTTGGTCGGTGTTGCCGTAAAAATTTACAATGTACATCGGCTAGGTTTTTTCGTTTGAGCTCAACCGAAGTAGTGGTTCGACTGACACCGGTATGTTTTCATTTGTTCGCTAATGAAAACATTAACCCACCTCGGAAGAAAACTTGATTCACCGATACTGATCGAAAAAAATTCTAGCCGATCTCGACGAGGAAAGATCAACGATCGAGGTTTAAAAAAGAATCATCACCGGATGACGCCGATCGAACATTTCCTATTAGACATCATCCAAATATTATTCAGGGATTGAATAGAAAATACAATAACCGACATCGGTCGTTGTAAAGTCGCAACTGATATTTTCCTGCTGACATTGCACAATTTTTTATACAAACGTTGGCCGATAATATTTTTTTACGGTAGAGGATGCTTTTTTGTTCAGTGTTGCCGTAAAAGTTTAAAATGTACATCAGCTAAGTTTTTTCGTTTGAGCTCAAACGAAGTTGTGGTTCGACCGACACCGGCATGTTTTCATTTGCTAGGAAACGAAAACGTTAGCCCACCTCGGAAAAAAAACCTGATTCACCGATACTAATTGAAAAAAATGCTAGCCGACGTCGACGAGGAAAGATCAACGATCGAGGTTTAAAAAAGAAGCATCACCGGATGACGCCAATCGAACATTTCCTATTAGACATCCAAATATTATTCAGGGATAGAATAGAAAATACAATAGCCGACATTGGTCGGTGTAAAGCCCCGACTGATATTTTTCAGCCGACATTGCGCAATTTTTTTTACAAACGTTGGTCGATAATATTTTTTTTACGGTAGATCAGATTTGGGATAACAAATTAGATTTAATTTGGATAACAGATATGATAACAAATAAGATAACAGATAGGATAACAGATAAGATAACAGATATGACAACTAAAATTCAAATGCTCATAACTTTTGCTACGGTTGTCCGTTTGAGGCCCACTATATATCAAAACGCTCAGAATTCAGAGGAGAATCTAGATAAGGGGATTTGGTACACGATTTTCTGCCAAAAAAAAGCCTCTAACTGCCTCAATTTCGTGTTGAAAGATCAAACACCCACTTTCTCTTTTTTCTCTTTCTTCTTTTCTTCTCTTTTTTTTTCTTCAAAATTTCTGCAACTTTTTTTTTACTTGAAACAGAACCAAAACAATTTTTTTTTTATGACACAAAGTCTGAAAGACACTAGAAACAAGAACAACAACAAGAACACAAACGTGACAAGAACAAGAACGAAACAAAGACACAAACAAGAACGCAACAAGACGCAAACAAGAAAAACAAATAACAGAACAAGGACAAAACACGAACCAGGACAAATTACAAAGAAAAATAATAGGATAAGATAGAACCTGTATCAAGAGCCGAAGCTCTGATACCAGATGATGTGAACCTTATGGGGCGGATCACTTGATACAGGCTGTAGAGTTTTTGGATGACGCCACTTCCGGTGAAGGAAGATAAGTCAGGGTAGACGCCACTTCCGGTGAAGGAAGATAAGTCTGGGTAGACGCCACTTCCGGTGAAGGAAGATAAGTCTGGGTAGACGCCACTTCCAGTGAAGGAAGATAAGTCTGGGTAGACGCCACTTCCGGTTAAGGAAGATAAGTCTGGGTAGACGCCACTTCCAGTGAAGGAAGATAAGTCTGGGTAGACGCCACAAGGATTACCTTGATAAGTCTGATAATTGGTTCAACAAGGAACCCAGAGAGAAACTCTCACCAAATTTTATCAAAATGCAAAAGTTTTTTTTTATTCAAAACAAAAACCCATACTTATAGTGTAGCTAAACAAAAAGATAAAAATAGACATGGGCCTTCTAAACAGTTTGGGCCAAAATTACAATAAATAAAAATTATAACTAAATAGAACATATTTATTATGGGCCTTCAAATTAATCTTGGCCTTCAGCATCAATTAATAGTCTTGATAGTGTCTCTGCCTCTGGGCCTTCATCCTTCTCCACTTGGGGGCTTTGTCCTTCTCCACTTGGGCCTTCGTCCTTCTCCACTTGGGCCTTCATCCTTCTCCACTCGGGGGCTTTGTCCTTCTCCACTTGGGCCTTCGTCCTTCTCCACTTGGGCCTTTAGACTGTATTTGGCCTGTTTCATGATTCTCATCAGGTTTGACCGACACCGGCATGCTTTCATTTGTTCACTAACGAAAACATTAGCCCACCTCGGATGAAAACTTGATTCACCGATACTGATAAAAAAAAATGCTAGCTAATGTCGACGAGGAAGGATCAACGATCTAGGTTTAAAAAAGAAGCATCACCGGATGACGCCGATCGAACATTTCCTATTAGACATCATCCAAATATTATTCAGGGATTGAATAGAAAATACAATAACCGACATCGGTCGTTGTAAAGTCGCGACTGATATTTTCCTGCCGCCATTGCACAATTTTTTTTAAAAACGCTGGACGATAATATATTTTTACGGTAGAGGATGTTTTTTTGTTCGGTGTTGCCGTAAAAATTTACAAAGTACGTCGGCAAGGTTTTTTCGTTCGAGCTCAACCGAAGTTGTGGTTCCACCGACATCGGCATGTTTTCATTTGCTCGGAAATGAAAACCTTAGCCCACCTCGGAAAAAAACTTGATTCACCGATACTGATCGAAAAAAATGCTAGCCGACATCGACCATGAAAGTTTACCGATCGAGGTCTAAAATAAAATCACCGGATGACGCCGATCGAACATTTTCTATTAGACATCAGCCAAATATTATTCAGGAATTGAATAGAAAATAAATAGCCGACATCAGTCGTTGTAAAGCCGCAACTGATATTTTCCAGCCGACATTGCGCAATTTTTTTTACAAACGTTGGCCGATAATATTTTTTTACGGAAGATGATGCTTTTTTTTTCGGTGTTGCCATAAAAATTTACAATGTACGTCGGCTAGGTTTTTTCGTTCGAGCTCAACCGAAGTTGTGGTTCGACCAACACCGGTATGTTTTCATTTGCTCGGCAAGGAAAACGTTAGCCCACCTCAGAAGAAAACTTGATTCACCGATACTGATCGAAAAAAATGCTAGCCAACGTCGATGAAGATAGATCAACGATCAAGGTTTAAAAAAGAAGCATCACCGGATGACGCCGATCGAACATTTCCTATTAGATTAGACATCATCCAAATATTATTCAGAGATTGAATGGAAAATACAATAGCCGACATCGGTCAGTGTAAAGCCCCGACTGATATTTTTCAGCCGACATTGCGCAATTTTTTTTACAAACGTTGGCCGATAATATTTTTCTACGGTAGAGGATACTTTTTTGTTCGGTGTTGCCGTAAAAATTTACAATGTACGTCAGCTAGGTATTTTCATTCGAGCTCAACCGGAGTTGTAGTTCCACCGACATCGGCATGTTTTCATTTGCTCGGAAACGGAAACCTTAGCCCAACTCGGAAAAAAACTTGATTCACCGATACGGATCGAAAAAAATTCTAGCCGACACCAGCCATGAAAGTTTACCGATCGAGTTCTAAAATAAAATCACCAGATGACGCCGATCGAACATTTTCTATTAGACATCAGCCAAATATTATTCAGGAATTGAATAGAAAATACAATAGCCGACATCGGTCGGTGTAAAGCCCCGACTGATATTTTTCAGCCGATATTGCGCAATTTTTTTTACAAATGTTGGCCGATAATATTTTTTTACGGTAGAGCATGCTTTTTTGATCGGTGTTGCCGTAAAAATTTACAATGTACGTCGGCTAGGTTTTTCCGTTCGAGCTCAACCGAAGTTGTGGTTCGACCGACACCGGCATGTTTTCATTTGTTCGCTAACGAAAACATTAGCCCACCTCGAAAGAAAACTTGATTCACCGATACGGATCGAAAAAAATTCTAGCCGACACCGGCCATGAAAGTTTACCGATCGAGTTCTAAAATAAAATCACCAGATGACGCCGATCGAACATTTTCTATTAGACATCAGCCAAATATTATTCAGGAATTGAATAGAAAATACAATAGCCGACATCGGTCGGTGTAAAGCCCCGACTGATATTTTTCAGCCGATATTGCGCAATTTTTTTTACAAATGTTGGTCGATAATATTTTTTTACGGTAGAACATGCTTTTTTGTTCGGTGTTGCCGTAAAAATTTACAATGTACGTCGGCTAGGTTTTTCCGTTCGAGCTCAACCGAAATTGTGGTTCGACCGACACCGGCATGTTTTCATTTGTTCGCTAACGAAAACATTAGCCCACCTCGGAAGAAAACTTGATTCACCGATACTGAATGAAAAAAATGCTAGTCGACGTCGACGAGGGAAGATCAACGATCGAGGTTTAAAAAATAAGCATCACCGGATGACGCTGATCGAACATTTCCCATTAGACATCATCCAAATCTTATTCAGGGATTGAATAGAAAATACAATAACCGACATCGGTCGTTGTAAAGTCGCGACTGATATTTTCCTGCCGACTTTGCACAATTTTTTTTACAAACGCTGGCCGATAATATTTTTGTACGGTAGAGGATGATTTTTTGTTCGGTGTTGCCGCAAAAATTTACCGTGTTGGTCGGCTAGGTTTTTTCGTTCGAGCTCAACCGTAGTTGTGTTTCGACATACACCAGCATGTTTTCATTTGCTAGGCATGGAAAACATTAACCAACCTCGGCAAAAAAACATGATTCCCCGATACTGATAAAAAAATGTTAGCAGACGTCGGCCAGGAAAGTTAACCGATCGAGGTCTAACAAAAATCACCGGGTGACGCCGATCGAACATTTTCTAATAGACATCATCCAAATATTATTCAGGGATTGAATAGAAAATAAAATTGTCGACATCGATCATTGTAAAGCTGTGACTGATATTTTTCAGTCGAAATTGTGCAATTTTTTTTACAAACGCTAGCCAATAATATTTTTTAACGGTAGAGGATGCTTTTTTGTTCGGTGTTGCCGTAAAAATTTACAATGTAGGTCGGGTAGGTTTTTTTGTTCGAGCTCAACCGAAGTTGTGTTTCGACCGACAGCAGCATGTTTTAGTTTGCTAGGCATGGAAAACATTAACCAACCTCGGCACAAAATCATGATTCTCCGATACTGATCGAAAAAAATGCTAGCCGACGTCTACCCGGAAAGTTTACCGATCAAGGCTTGAAAAAGAAGTATCACCCAATGACGCCGATCCAACATTTCCTAATAGACATCATCCAAATATTATTCGGGGATTGAATAGAAAATAAAATTGTCGACATCGATCATTGTAAAGCCGTGACTATATTTTTCAGTCGAAATTGTGCAATTGTTTTTACAAATGCTAGCCGATAATATTTTTTTACGGTAGAGGATTCTTTTTTGTTCGGTGTTGCTGTAAAAATTTACAATGTAGGTCGACTAGGTTTTTTCTTTCGAGCTCAACCGAAGTTGTGTTTCGACCGACACCAGCATGTTTTCGTTTGCTAGGCACGGAAGACATTAAGCAAACTCAGCAAAAAAACATGATTCCCCGATACTGATCGAAAAAAATTGCAAGCCGATGTCTGCCAGGAAATTTACCGATCCAGGTTTGAAAAAGAAGTATCACCCGATGACGCCGATCCAACATTTCCTAATAGACATCACCCAAATATTATTCAGGGATTGAATAGAGAATGCAATAGCCGACATCGATCGTTGTATAGCCACGACTGATATTTTTCAGCCGACATTGTTAAATTTCTTTTTACAAACGTTGGCCGATAATATTGTTTTACGGTTGAGGATGCTTTTTTGTTCGGTGTTGCCGTAAAAATTTACAATGTAGGTCGGCTAGGTTTTTTCGTTCGAGCTCAACCGAAGTTGTGTTTCGACCTACACCAGCATGTTTTCATTTGCTAGGCATGGAAAACATTAACCAACCTCGGCAAAAAAACATGATTCCCCGATACTGACAAAAAAATGTTAGCAGACGTCGGCCAGGAAAGTTAACCTATTGAGGTCTAACAAAAATCACTGGGTGATGCCAATCGAACATTTTCTAATAGACATCATCCAAATATTATTCGGGGATTGAATAGAAAATAAAATTGTCGACATCGATCATTGTAAAGCCGTGACTGATATTTTTCAGTCGAAATTTTGCAATTGTTTTTACAAACGCTAGCCGATAATATTTTTTTACGGTAGAGGATGCTTTTTTGTTCGGTGTTGCCGTAAAAATTTACAATGTAGGTCGGCTAGGTTTTTTCGTTCGAGCTCAACCGAAAATTTGTTTCGATCGACACCAGCATGTTTTCGTTTGCTAGGCATGCAAAACATTAACCAACCTCGGCACAAAATCATGATTACCCGATACTAATCGAAAAAAAGGCTAGCCGACGTCTGCCCGGAAAGTTTACCGATCAAGGTTTGTAAAAGAAGTATCACCCGGTGACGTCGATCCAACATTTCCTAATAGACATCATCCTAATATTATTCGGGGATTGAATAGAAAATAAAATTGTCGACATCGATCATTGTAAAGCCGTGACTGATATTTTTCAGTCGAAATTGTGCAATTTTTTTTACAAACGCTAGCCGATAATATTTTTTTACGGTAGAGGATGCTTTTTTGTTCGGTGTTGCCGTAAAAATTTACAATGTAGGTCGGCTAGGTTTTTTCGTTCGAGCTCAACCGAAGTTGTGTTTCGACCGACACCAGCATGTTTTCGTTTGCTAGGCATGCAAAACATTAACCAACCTCGGCACAAAATCATAATTCCCCGATATTGATCGAAAAAAATGCTAGCCGACGTCTGCCCGGAAAGTTTACCGATCCAGGTTTGAAAAAGAAGTATCACCCGATGACGCCGATCGAAAATTTCCTAATAGACATCATCCAAATATTATTCGTGGATTGAATAGAAAATAAAATCGTCGACATCGATCATTGCAAAGCCGTGGCTGTTATTTTTCAGTCGAAATTGTGCATTTTTTTTTACAACGCTAGCCGATAATATTTTTTTACGGTAGAGGATGCTTTTTTTTTTCGGCTTTGCCGTAAAAATTTACAATGTAGGTCGGCTAGATTTTTTCGTTCGAGCTCAACCGAAGTTGTGTTTCGACCGACACCAGCATGTTTTCGTTTGCTAGGCATGCAAAACATTAACCAAGCTCGGCACAAAATCATGATTCCCCGATACTGATCTAAAAAAATGCTAGCCGACGTCAGCCCGGAAAGTTTACCGATCCAGGTTTGAAAAAGAAGTATCACCCGATGACGCCGATCGAACATTTCCTAATAGACATCACCCAAATATTATTCAGGGATTGAATAGAGAATGCAATAGCCGACATCGATCGTTGTATAGCCACGACTGATATTTTTCAGCCGACATTGTTAAATTTCTTTTTACAAACGTTGGCCGATAATATTGTTTTACGGTTGAGGATGCTTTTTTGTTCGGTGTTGCCGTAAAAATTTACAATGTAGGTCGGCTAGGTTTTTTCGTTCGAGCTCAACCGAAGTTGTGTTTCGACCGACACCAGCATGTTTTCGTTTGCTAGGCATGCAAAACATTAACCAACCTCGGCACAAAATCATAATTCCCCGATATTGATCGAAAAAAAAGCTAGCCGACGTCTGCCCGGAAAGTTTACCGATCCAGGTTTGAAAAAGAAGTATCACCCGATGACGCCGATCGAAAATTTCCTAATAGACATCATCCAAATATTATTCGTGGATTGAATAGAAAATAAAATTGTCGACATCGATCATTGCAAAGCCGTGGCTGTTATTTTTCAGTCGAAATTGTGCATTTTTTTTTACAAACGCTAGCCGATAATATTTTTTTACGGTAGAGGATGCTTTTTTTTTTCGGCTTTGCCGTAAAAATTTACAATGTAGGTCGGCTAGATTTTTTCGTTCGAGCTCAACCGAAGTTGTGTTTCGACCGACACCAGCATGTTTTCGTTTGCTAGGCATGCAAAACATTAACCAAGCTCGGCACAAAATCATGATTCCCCGATACTGATCTAAAAAAATGCTAGCCGACGTCAGCCCGGAAAGTTTACCGATCCAGGTTTGAAAAAGAAGTATCACCCGATGACGCCGATCGAACATTTCCTAATAGACATCACCCAAATATTATTCAGGGATTGAATAAAAAATGGAATAGCCGACATCTATCGTTATATAGCCACGACTGATATTTTTCAGCCGACATTGTTCAATTTTTTTTACAAACGTTGGCCGTTAATATTTTTTTATGGTAGAGGAGGCTTTTTTGTTCGGTGTTGCCGTAAAAATTTACAATGTTTGTCGGCTAGGGTTTTTCGTTCAAGCTCAACCGAAGTTGTGTTTCGACCTACACCAGCAAGTTTTCATTTGCTAGGCATGGAAAGCATTAACCAACCTCGGCAAAAAAACATGATTCCCCGATACTGAATGAAAAAAATGCTAGCCGACGTCTGCCAGGAAAGTTTACCGATCAAGGTTTGAAAAAGAAGTATCACCCGATGACGCCGATCCAACATTTCCTAATAGACATCATCCAAATATTATTTAGGGATTTAAATGAAAATAAAATTTGCGACATCGATCATTGTAAAGCCTTGACTGATATTTTTCAGCCGAAATTGTGGAATTTTTTTTACAAACACTGGCTGATAACATTTTTTTACGGTAGAGGATGTTTTTTTGTTCGGTGTTGCTGTAAAAATTTACAATGTGGGTTCACTAGGTTTTTTCGTTCGAGCTCAACCAAAGTTGTGTTTCGACCGACACCAGCATGTTTTCGTTTGCTAGGCATGGATGACATTAACCAAACTCGACAAAAAAATATGATTCCCCGATACTGATCGAAAAAAATGCAAGCCGACGTCTGCACGGAAAGTTTACCGATCCAGGTTTGAAAAAGAAGTATCACCCGATGACGCCGATCGAACATTTCCTAATAGACATCACCCAAATATTATTCAGGGATTGAATAGAAAATGCAATAGCCGACATCGATCGTTGTATAGCCACGACTGAAATTTTTCAGCCGACATTGTTAAATTTTTTTTTACAAACGTTGGCCTATAATATTGTTTTACGGTAGAGGATGCTATTTTGTTCGGTGTTGCCGTTAAAATTTACAATGTTGGTCGGCTAGGTTTTTTCGTTCAAGCTCAACCGAAGTTGTGTTTCGACCTACACCAGCATGTTTTCATTTGCTAGGCATGGAAAACATTAACCAACCTCGGCAAAAGACAATGATTCCCCGATACTGATAAAAAAATGTTAGCAAACATCGGCCAGGAAAGTTAACCGATCGAGGTCTAACAAAAATCACCGGGTGATGCCAATCGAACATTTTCTAATAGACATCATCCAAATATTATTCAGGGATTGAATGGAAAATAAAATTGTCGACATCAATCATTGTAAAGCCGTGACTGATATTTTTCAGTCGACATTGCGCAAATTTTTTTACAAACGTTGGCAGATAATATTTTTTTACAGTAGAGGATGCTTTTTTGTTCGGTGTTGCCGTAAAAATTTATAATGTATGTCGGCAAGGATTTTTCGTTCGAGCTCAACCGAAGTTGTGTTTCGACCTAAACCAGCATGTTTTCATTTGCTAGGCATGGAAAACATTAACCAACCTCGGCAAAAAAACACGATTCCCCGATACTGATAAAAAAATGTTAGCAAACATCGGCTATGAAAGTTAACCGATCGAGGTCTAACAAAAATCACCGGGTTACGCCGATCGAATATTTTCTAATAAACATCATCCAAATATTATTCGGGGATTGAATGGAAAATAAAATGGTCGACATCGATCATTGTAAAGCCATGACTGATATTTTTCAGTCGAAATTGTGCAATGTTTTTTACAAACATTGGCCGATAATATTTTTTTATGGTAGAGGATACTTTTTTGTTAGGTGTTGCCATAAAAATTTACAATGTAGGTCGGCTAGGTTTTTTCGTTCGAGCTCAACCGAAGTTGTGTTTCAACCTACACCACCATGTTTTCATTTGCTGGGCATGGAAAACATTAACCAACCTCGGCAAAAAAAAATGATTCCCCGATACTGATCGCAAAAAATGCTAGTCGACGTCTGCCCGGAAAGTTTACCGATTGAGGTTTGAAAAAGAAGTATCACCCGATGACGTCGATGGAACAATTCCTAATAGACATCATCCTAATATTATTCAAGGATTGAATACAAAATACAATAGCCGACATCGGTCGGTGTAAAGCCCCGACTGATATTTTCAAACCAACATTGCGCAATTTTTTTTTACAAACGTTGGCCGATTATATTTTTTTGCGGTAGAGGATTCTTTTTTGTTATGTGTTGCCGTAAAAATTTACAATTTAGGTCGGCTAGGTTTTTTCGTTCGAGCTCAACAGAAGTTGTGTTTCGACCGACACCAACATGTTTTCGTTTGCTAGGCATGGAAAGCATTAACCAACCTCGGCACAAAATCATGATTCCCCGATACTGATCGCAAAAAATGCTAGCTGACGTCTGCCCGGAAAGTTTGCCGATTGAGGTTTGAAAAAGAAGTATCACCCGATGACGTCGATGGAACAATTCCTAATAGACATCATCCGAATATTATTCAAGGATTGAATACAAAATACAATAGCCGACATCGGTCGGTGTAAAGCCCCGACTGATATTTTCAAGCCGACATTGCGCAATTTTTTTTACAAACGTTGGCCGATAATATTTTTTTACGGTAGAGGATTTTTTTTTGGTTCGGTGTTGCCATAAAAATTTACAATGAAGGTCGGCTAGGTTTTTTCGTTCGAGCTCAACCGAAGTTGTGGTTCGACCGACACCGACATGTTTTCATTTGCTAAGCATGCATAACATTAACCAACCTCTGCACAAAATCATGATTCCCCGATATTGATCGCAAAAAATGCTAGCTGACGTCTGCCCGGAATGTTTGCCGATTGAGGTTTGAAAAAGAAGTATCACCCGATGACGTCGATGGAACAATTCCTAATAGACATCATCCGAATATTATTCAAGGATTGAAAACAAAATACAATAGCCGACATCGGTCGATGTAAAGCCCCGAATGATATTTTCAAGTCGACATTGCGCAATTTTTTTTATAAACGTTGGCCGATAATATATTTTTACGGTAGAGGATTCTTTTTTGTTCGGTGTTGTCATAAAAATTTACAATGTACGTCGGCTAGGTTTTTTCGTTCGAGCTCAACCGAAGTTGTGGTTCGACCGACACCGGCATGTTTTCGTTTGCTAGGCATGCAAAACATTAACCAACCTCGGCACAAAATCATGATTCCCCGATACTGATCGAAAAAAATGCAAGTTGACGTCTGCTCGGAAAGTTTACCATCAATGTTTAAAAAAGAAGTATCACCCGATGACGCGGATCAACATTTCCTAATAGATATCATCCAAATATTATTTGGGGATTGAATAGAAAATAAAATTGTCGACATCGATCATTGTAAAGCCGTGACTGATATTTTTCAGTCAAAATTGTGCAATTTTTTTTACAAACGTTGGCCGATAATATATTTTTACGGTAGAGGATGCTTTTTTGTTCGGTGTTGCTGTAAAAATTTACAATGTAGGTCGGCTAGGTTTTTTCGTTCGAGCTCAACCGAAGTTGTGTTTCGACCGACACCAGCATGTTTTTGTTTGCTAGGCATGGAAGACATTAACCAAACTCGGCAAAAAAACATGATTCCCCGATACTGATCGAAAAAAAATGCTTGCCGACGTCTGCCCGGAAAGTTTACCGATCCAGGTTTGAAAAAGAAGTATCTCTCGATGACGCCGATCAAACATTTCCTAATAGACATCCCCCAAATATTATTCAGGGATTGAATAGAAAATACAATAGCCGACATCGATCGTTGTATAGCCATGACTGATATTTTTCAGCCGACATTGTTCAATTTTTTTTACAAACGTTGGCCGTTAATATTTTTTTACGGTAGAGGATGCTTTTTTGTTCGGTGTTGCCGTAAAAATTTACAATGTTGGTCGGCTAGGTTTTTTCGTTCGAGCTCAACCGAAGTTGTGTTTCGACCTACACCAGCATGTTTTCATTTGCTAGGCATGGAAAACATTAACCAACCTCGGCAAAAAAACATGATTCCCCGATACTGATAAAAAAAAATTTAGCTGACGTCGGCCAGGAAAGTTAACCAATCGAGGTCTAACAAAAATCACCGGGTGACGCCGATTGAACATTTTCTAATAGACATCTCCCAAATATTTTTCGGGGATTGAATAGAAAATAAAATTGTCGACATCGATCATTGTAAAGCCGTGACTGATATTTTTCAGTTGAAAATTGTGCAATTTTTTTTACAAACACTGGCTGATAACATTTTTTACAGTAGAGGATGCTTTTTTGTTCGGTGTTTGATTAGGACATGATCAAGAGCAAGGGCAAGGATCCACTTGAAGGACTTGGAGGGCCTATGACAAGGGCTAGAGCAAGGAAAGCCAAGGAAGCTCTTCAACAAGTGCTGTCCATACTATTTGAATACAAGCCCAAGTTTCAAGGAGAAAAGTCCAAGGTTGTGAGTTGTATCATGCCCCAAATGGAGGAGGACTAAATGGCACCAATTTGTCTCAATTTTAGAGTGTTTAATTTGACTAAATAATGGCCCAATCCTTGTAAAGTTGGCTGACCAAAAATATGTTTTGGGTTAATCAACTAAAAGGGCTTTAGTAGGTTTAGTTCAAGTTGTAATAAGGGCCCAATTGGCAACCTAGGCATCAGCCTTTTGGGAGACCAAATGGTGGCTGACTTGTTGGCTGTTGGGGGTGACTGGACCATTTCAAGTGCTTGAAAGAATCAATGACAATGTTTACAAAGTTGAGCTGCCCGGTGAGTATAATGTTAGTTCCACCTTCAATTACTCTGATTTATCTCTTTTTGATGCAGATGGAGAATCCGATTTGAGGACAAATCCTTCTCAAGAGGGAGAGAATGATGAGGACATGACCAAGAGCAAGGGCAAGGATCCACTTGAAGGACTTGGAGGACCTATGACAATGATATGAACCCTCATGGCACAAGGGCTGACTTAGGATCGTCTAGGATTAAACCTTGATGGAAAATGCGGAAATTGATTAAGGAAAGGATGGAAAATAAGGTGGTTAATTTCGTGGGTCTTAATAAGGTGGTTTCTGGCATAAAATGGATGAATGGGATGGTAAAACGTAGGTTAAGTGGTGGCTGGACAGAAATATAGAAATGGCAATAACGGAAGCTACAGGGCTCCAAATGAGGTGATTCCAAAACGAGGTGAAAGGTCTCGTTTTGAAATTCAATTTAGGCTCAAGAATCACTTAATTTGAGTGTGTAAAATGGGAGTTATGGTCACAAGATAATTTTGGGCAGAGGTGGATTTTCTGGAATTGTGGTTTGAAAGAACAAGGGTGGAGATGATAGGAAGGAAAGAATCACTCTTTCCAGCGAGGGCAACACACAAAGGTTGTGAAAGTCCTTTGATACAGCCAGGGTGTTCTTGAATCACTCAAGAATTTAGGAGAATCACTCTCACTAAGATAAAAGAGATAAACTCTAATTTTCTGAATAAAACTCAACTTGTGTTTATTGATAAAATGGTTCAGCTTATATAGAAGCTTTACAGCAGATTTTAGTAATGACCCACTAACCTAGAATTAAAATAACTTAATGCCATTAACCTAGGGAATTAAAACAAACTTAATGGCTGAGTGTAACTGAAATTGTTGGCAACCAAAAGTCACCCCCAACAGCCAACAAGTCAGCCACCATTTGGTCTCCCAAAAGGCTGATGCCTAGGTTGCCAATTGGGCCCTTATTACAACTTGAACTAAAGCCCTTTTAGTTGATTAACCCAAAACATATTTTTGGTCAGCCAACTTTACAAGGATTGGGCCATTATTTAGACAAACTAAACACTCTAAAATTGAAATAAAGTGGTGTCATTTAGTCCTCCATTTGGGCCATGATACAACTCACAACCTTGGACTTTTCTCCTTGAAACTTGGGCTTGTATTCAAATAGTATGGACAGCACTTGTTGAAGAGCTTCCTTGGCTTTCCTTGCTCTAGCCCTTGTCATAGGTCCTCCAAGTCCTTCAAGTGGATCCTTGCCCTTGCTCTTGGTCATGTCCTCATCATTCTCTCCCTCTTGAGAAGGATTTGTCCTCAAATCGGATTCTCCATCTGTATCAAAAAGAGATAAATCAGAGACATTGAAGGTGGAACTAACATTATACTCACCGGGCAGCTCAACTTTGTATGCATTGTCATTGATTCTTTCAAGCACTTGAAATGGTCCATCTCCCCTTGGTTGAAGCTTTGATTTCCTTTGTTCCGGAAACCTTTCTTTTCTCATGTGCACCCAAACCCAATCTCCGGGTTCGAAGACAACCTTCTTTCTCCCTTTGTTGGCTTGTTTAGCATAGCTTTTATTTTTCCTCTCAATTTGATCTTTGACTCTCTCATGAAGCTTCTTCACATAGTCCGCCTTTGCTTGACCTTCTTTATGCTTAAAAACAGAAACATTAGGCATAGGCAAAAGATCAAGAGGAGTTAGTGGGTTAAAACCATAA